>NC_142103.1:20308800-20468442 GCF_054644295.1 Miniopterus natalensis
AGTTATAATACTTCAGTTCAGCTAGCCTTCAGTTGGTTATTCTGGTTGATTGCTCTATAATTTAGCCGTAAATCTGTTTTGATGTCAGGAGGAGGTGATCATAGCTATTACCTACTTTGCAGCCATCTTGGAATCTATCAATTTATTATATGATATCTTTCCTGTTCTATGAATATAAATCTCTTTTAACCACAGTTCCCTTCACCAGCTTGTTTTCTTTTGTTATTCAGGTTTTTTTTAAAAATTGAGTTTCTTATTTTCACATTGCCTCACAATCATCTCTCAACAAATTTTAACATTGTTTACGCCTGCAATAATCTGCTGAGATTCCCACATCTCTTCACTGCAATTTCTAATACCATGGCTATCAAGGTTCTTATATTCCTGCATTATATAATAATACCTTTTATTCATTATCAGGTTTTACCTCACTTTCATTTTGAATACTGATGATAAAATTTAATGCACCATTTTTCTGATTTAATTCTCTAGCAACTTATTATTTTTTTAAATATGTCTTTATTGATTTCAGAGAGAGGAAGGGAGAAAGAGAGATAGAGATAGAAACATCAGTGATGAGAGAGTCGTCAATGATCGGCTGCCTCCTATACACTCCTGACTGGGGATGGAGCTGCAACCGGGGCATATGTGCCCTGACTGGGAGTCGAACCGTGACCTCCTGGATCCTAGTTTGATGCTCAATCACTGAGCCACACCTGGCTGGGCTAGCAACTTATTTTCAATCTTTTCTCTGTGACTTTCCTTTGCTCAGTCTTTTAAATTAAGAATTCTATGTTTGGCCCTGTTCCCACATCACACAATTCTCTTGGGTAATTTTATACAATTTCTTGTCTCTAATTACCATTGATATATTAATGACTTTGACATCTCTACCACAGGTCAGACCTTTCTACCAAAATCTAGATCAAAACCAAACATAATTTCTTAGCTTGGCAAATTGCTTCTTAGAGAATACAGAAAAAGAAACTTGATTTTATACTTGATTACCAACATCCAATCAATTGTCAAATTGTGTCACTTTACCTCCTTAACATATCAAATACTGTCTACTTTTCCCCACTCCTAGTGAAACTAACTTAGCTTAGATCAACATCACCTTTCACTAGACCCCAGTCCTGACCATTGTTCAGGCCTACATTCTTGCAACACTCAATGCAGTATTCACACTACACCCAGAATGATTTTTTAAAACACAAATATGATCATGAATTATCTAATTACTAAATCATAAAGCAAACAAGCTTGTTGTTCAAACTGAATATATATCAATAAAAATTGTCCAATCTGAAAAACGGGGAAAAATAAAGATTTTTTTAAAAAGTGAACACAACCTCAGTGACCTGTGAGATAATATTAAATACTTTAAAAATTGTACATGACGTTATGGATAAATCCTAACAGCATTATTTTGAGACAATAAAAGCCAAACACAAAAGGGTGAATGCTGTATGATTCCATTTATTTGAAGTTTAAGAGTAAGGAAAACACACCTATTTTGGAAAAAGTATGAAATTTCCATGAGTTTATGCTGAGAACACTGAAGCCTAGAAAGGTATATTTATTTAAAAATACTGAATCACACTAAATAGGAACCAAAATTATCTATGTATACACACATAGCAAACATAATATTGAGTTAAAGAGGTCAGACAAGTATCATAAATCCTGAATGATTCAACTTATATAAATTTCAAAAGTAGGTAAAACTAAACAATTATATTTAGCAATACAAAACTTGGTGATCCAAGTATAAAGAAAAGCAAGATGATGATTTTTATAAAAGTCAAATTCATGACTATTTTTGGTGGTAGAAATAGAAGGGGGTTTGTTGAGAAGGAGTTGAGAGTTCTGGTGATACTTTGATTTGGGTGGTGGTTACACGGGGTGTTCAGTTTATAACAAGGTAAAAAACAGAGATTAAATCAATATGTTTGTATTTGCTAAATATAAAATCCATGATAATATGGACTGAACAAAAGTGTTTCTCTTATCAGTGCTTTGTCTCTAACATTTAGCACATAGTGAGTGTTCACTAAATATTTTTGAAAAAATGGATGGATGGATGGATGGATGGATGGATGGATGGATGGATGGATGGATGTACAGAGCACCCATTGTGTGTTCAGCAGTCAGCTAGTAGATGTTGTTATGAGTATGCTCGAGTCACTGATAATCTTGTTTTTGAAATGTATGCAACATGCAAAGAACTAGTAAATTCACAAATTAACTCTGTTTTATTGTTTATTATTAGGTCATTATTTAGTTGTTATATCTTATTAATCTCCATCATAAAAACATAATTAGAAAATTCCTATTTTGTAAGGGATAACACGTTTGGCACTCCATTTTTCAAACAGGGCTTTCCCATAAAGTAAGCTCTTTTCTTACAAAATAAAAGAGATGTGACATTCTACCTCATTTGTGAAAAAGCACTGTTTTTTAAATTAGTATTTATCAATGACTCTTCTTAATAATTCTAATAAAGGCATAACCTGATAGCTAAATAATCAACTAGTTTAACTGAATTATAAATAGATTACAGGCCATTATTCTATTAGTGATTATCTTTTACTTAGCCACAATTCTGACCTTAGTTGTAACAGACCCCTGTTTGTTTTCAAACATCCAGATATTTGCTCTCCCAGGAGAAACTATATCAAAAGACAAATAAATAAATAGCTTATTGCTAACAGATTAGCACTTATAAATTATATCATTTGTTTTCCTTTTTCTTCTTACTTAAAATGTTGCCACAACTTTTTGTTTTTATAATGGACTTTCAAAAGTAAAAAAATGCAATACCATCAAGCTCAACAATGCTAAATGTCAATGCAAGGAGCAGGAAATAAACAAATGTCATTTTAGTTCATAAACATAAAAATGTCCACCTAATAACATTTTAATGGATTTTTAGAATAGCTCTTGTACATATAGGATTGTTTTCCAAAAGAAGGTATAAGCTTAAAAGGGCTTTTTAATTTATTCTAAACTTAAAAATTGATAATCAGAAAGAGGGGAAACAAATATTCAAAAAAGATAAATACATCTTAATGCACACTACCTCCCACATTAATAGGCATTAAAAATAAAGCACACATTACAAACAGCAAATGTATTAATAGTGCTTGGCTATAGAACTTAGAGCAATGTTGTTTGTATTGGACTCCACCAACAGTAAAAAAAGTAATCTTTCTTTGTTAAAGGTAAATATGGTATTATTAGACAGGAAAACATATCTGAACAAAAAACTGCCCTAATCTTATTAGGTAAATGGAGTACAGGAAAAAAAACACAACCCTTCACTCATTATCTCTCTAACCATCATATTTATTCTGCCCTTTAAAGCAGAACGCTTTCTACATCCTGTTTATAGGAGGAAATGATGTATAAAAAAGAGTGTGCTGCTGAGAGTGGATAGAAGGTCATCATTAGATGAGACAGAAAAGAGAAAAGCTAGAGGCTTTGTCCAAGTTCAACTTAATGAACAATTGAATACTCATGATATTTCAGTATGTGCTTAGTAAGTGTTTGCTGACTGAATAAAGATATGGTTTGTATGGGAGGACCTAAGGTTGGGTATTGAGGGGGTTGTCTACATGTTTAAGGAAATCAGAGGGATCACAGTTGAAGCTCTGAAGCCTGATTTCAATCTCTCTGCATAATAGTATTAGATGAACTGACATTCCATTAAGCTGCACAAATACCGCCCACTGTATTTCTGCTTTACTTCTGTCTTCCTTGTCAAGAAAAATAAAATTTTTGCTTAAATCAGGTTCCTCCAGGCAAAATTTACATAGCTTAAACAATCTTTTTTCTTTTCTTTTTTAATATATCTTTATTGCTTTCAGAGAGAAGAAAGAAGAGGGAGAGAGAGAGATAGAAACTAGAAACATCAATGAGAGAGTCATTAATCAGCTGCCTTCTGCACTCCCCTGACTGGGGATCGAGCCCACAAGCTGGGCATGTGCCCTGACAGGGAATCGAACCCAGATCGCCTGGATCCTAGGTCGACGCTCAACCACTGAGCCACACCCGGCCAGGCTCTTTTAGCTTTTAATTAAACCTTATTTTTTATCCAATCTGTGTATTGTATTGTATTGTATTGTATTGTATTGTATTGTATTGTATTGTATTGTATTGTACTGTACTGTACTGTACAGCGCTGCGCTGCGCTGCGCTGCACTGCATTGCATTGCATTGCATTGCATACCACGGTGCATTATAAGAGACCAGAAGAGAAAAGTAAAACACTGCTAAAACAGATGAAAGAGCTGGTGGAGGCCTATAAGTGGAACCAGGGGTTCTTTTTTTACACAGAAATCTTCTCTTCTTATACTTAAGAAATTGTGGCACTGATGAATCCACCAGTGTATAAGATCAGGTGTTAGGGACCGTTATGTGAAGATGAAGAAACTGGGCACAGAGAAAGGAAGCGCTTTGCCTGAGATGACACCTTCAGTTTAGAGTAATTGCTGACGTTCAATCCAGAGTCTCTTGACTCTCAATCCTGAGCTGATTTCAGGACATGATGTCTTCCCTCCTCTCCACTGATTTTATAGAGGTATTAAAAAAAAAAAATCTTTCATTCACAGGCAAGGACCTAGCTTTGCATCTCAGCCTGTTTAACATAAAGTTGATCAGTATATTATTTTTCATTAATATTTTTGAAAAGGGCAGTTCCTGACCTTCTGCTCCTGCCAGCAGAATTTCTAGTGATATATTATGGGAAAGACGTTCTGTTGAGTGGGCAGCAGGGTCTCACTGGACCTCTTTGGAGAAGAAACAGGAATGTTAAGAAGCCCTCAATAAAAGTATGACAGAAATAATATATTTTTTCAAAATAATAGATACCAGTACTTGCTGTTCATTGGGGTTTCTATATGATATGTTTGTTTGATAGAGGAGAGACGAAAGAGGAGAAAAATATGAAAGGTCATCTAAAAATGCTAATATTTTTACTAGGATTATATTCAGAATTGAATACTTTAAAAAAATATTTCTATAGCCCAGCCAGTGTGGCTCAGCGGTTGAGCATCGACCCATGATCCAGGAGATCATGGTTCGATTCCCGGTCAGGACACATGCCCGGGTTGCAGGCTCAATCCCCAGTTGGGAGCGTGCAGGAGGCAACCGATCAAGGACTCACTCATCATTGATGTTTCTATCTCTCTCCCTCCCTCTCCTTTCCTCTCTCTGAAATCAATAAAGATATATTTTTTTAAAAAGCGAAAAGAACATCATCGATCAAACTATATATCTAGAAGGGTTAAAGCCTTATTCAAACCATGTGCTCCTCAGCAATCTTATAGTCAGCAATATATAATAATATATTCAGCATTAAAAATAACCATTATTAAACACTTTTTCCCAGAACTAATTGCTGTCACTTCCCTGGAGTCCCAGGATTTTTATTGGCTTATTATAAGACCTTATTAATTTCATACAGATATGAGATTGAATTTTTTAAACATTTATTCTTTTAATATTGTTGATATTATTATTATCAACAGTCAAATTTACTCTAAAGTAAAATTGTTTCTTGCCTGGCTAGGCGTGGCTGAGTGGTTGAGCGTCGACCTGGGATCCAGGCGATCAGGGTTCGATTCCCGTTCAGGGCACATGCCCGGGTTGAGGGCTCGATCAATGACTCTCTCATCATTGATGTTTCTATCTCTCTCTCCTTCTCTTTTCCTCTCTCTAAAATCAATAAAGATATATTTAAAAATAAATAAATAAATAAATAAATAAAATAAAGTAAAATTGTTTCTCATAGGCTATACACTCTAATGGAAATGCACAATTGTTTGTTTATTTTTTAAAAATTTTTCAATTAATTTACATTCAATATTATTTTGTATTAGTTTCAGGTGTACAGCATAGTGGTTAGACAATCATAGATGTTACAATGTGTTCCCTCCGATATTTCCAAGTACCCACCTAGCACAATACATAGTCATTACAACATTGATTATATTCCCTATGCTGTACTCTACATCACCATGATTATTTTGTAACTACCAATCTGCACTTCTGAATCCCTTCACCTTTTTCACCCAGTCTCCCACCCCTCCTCCAAGTTTTGGTAAGATATGTCACCTTTCTGGCTCTCGGTTTCTTCTCTGTAAAATGAGTGCACTAAGACCCAATTCACAGGTATGCGAAGTGCATAGCACTGGCCTTGGTACTTGAGAGGCCCTCCCTCCCCAAGTGCTACTTCCATTTCTCCTGACTTACCCTCAGGCCCTGGGAGCCTCTATTTAGAGCTATTCCTATTTGACTTTTCTCCAAGGCCTTCTCTTCTCAGGCGTCTCTTCAATGCATTCCTGGCCTTACCGGGCCTCCTCTAGACCATTTGAACATGCATCTGGACAAGACAGCACTTTAATACACAATGGCACTTTTAAAAACTGTCCTGGGTATTTCTATTTCCTTTTTAAAATCCTTGAGGGCCATTTTAAATTTTAAAATAGAAGAAACATTCCAGAACCTCTCTATGAAGATTCCACATTGGTCCCGTGGGGAAGAGAAATACATTCTCTCAAGAAATAATGCTGCCTACTTCTACCTTCCAAGGCAGCTGGGAAGATAAAGAAGGTAATAGAAGTGACATTTTAAATATCTTCCAGGAGTAGAGGAAAATTATTATTTAAATGGAAGGATCTGCCCTTCAATCAAATGGGAAACTTTATTTTCTGTCAATGAGTGCGAAACCTCATAGCAATTAAAATGATCTTTCTAGCCTGTCACATCAATGTCCTTTCCATTGTGCCTCTGTATGGCCTATTCTGTGTGTATTCACTGTCAGCAGCTAGTGCATAGTGAAGCCGTCATTGCAGCAAGAAATGCTTCCTCAGCTTTGCAGGAAATTAATAGCATGTTCCCAGTGACACAGAGCGAATTCTGATTCTGGATAAGATGAAGCCACAGTGAAAATATATTTAATGGGAAAGAAAACAACAGTGTTTCCTTTATTCTGATTCTCTGCATACACTGTTGGGACAGGGCAAGGAGACAGTGGCTCCCATTTCAATGAGATATTCAAATAGGAATAATTCTCATAGCAATAAGCAGCAGCATTATGGCTAAGGACTGCCATGGAAAGTGTCAGGGGATCTCTTCACCCTACTTTTAATATGATGTGAGGTCCGTATACAGAGTGCTCTCACTAACTCAGTGACAGCAGAATATATGGTTTGAGCTCTATCTTCAGTTGTGGCATTGAGCCTTCCACCTGTTTGGTCCCCAACTTCATTTCTTACTTTAATGCATTTGTAAGACCCCAGAATTATGAGAGAAGGCAATAGCAGAGAACAAAGTGACATCCTGTGAGATATAAAGTGGCTTTGATTTTATTCATTCACTCATCAAGCATATTGAACACCTATTACGTGCTATGCAATATGTTCGGTGTTAGGATACAAAGGTGACGTGGTACTCCAAGAAATGACCTCTCAAGGAGAGTACAGCCATTTAATCAGTTTACTTTGCCGTCTACCAAGTCTATATACAGCACCAATATACCTGAATATATAGAAAGTGCAATGAAAATTCAGAATGAGCAGTATCTGAGTTTGTCTGGGAGGATCAGACGGGGCTTAAAGGAATAGAGAATTGGAAAGTGAGTAGCTGGGACAGGGTGGAGGAGCAGACGATTTAACAGAGATACAACAGAATTTGCAGAGGCAGGGAGGCCCAAGAAAATAGTGTATTTCTGAAACTTCATCTAGTTTGCTACCCCCACAACATCACAATAGGTAAATCAAATTAGTATATATATATAGTCAGTCATGTGGAGTGACTCTGGCATGGTTCTTACTTTTATAAAATTAGATTCAGTTCAAATGAAATTCAACCATAGGTGAAGAGCAATTTTAATGATGTTCAGAACTAAGAGAACTCAGGCTACCGACTTTTCCTTTCCACAAAATGGAAACAAATGGGTAAAACTGCTCAAACAGAGATGGTTAGTGTATAAGTAACACTGAGGTTCTCTTTCAGCCCTGACATTTTTTTGTTATAACATGGAATTTTATGAACTTAAACCAAAATAATCATGGTCAAGAGATATAAGAGAGTCAAATTGCTTTACTTAAATCACAATTGAAAAAGATATTTTTCCTTCTCCGATGGTAGAAGGCTACCTTCTGGAAGCAAAGACAATGACTCCCGCACCATTGTTAGGGGCAGCAGGTATTTTGAGTTTTCTTATGGTGAGGTATGTTTGACAAATCTATTATCTCTACCAACTGTGGCCAATGGCAAATGTTTACAGAGAAAGATGACTTGAATTAAGTCCATTATGTGCTAGGGTATGTATGATATGTATGTATGATTTAATCCTCAAAATAGCCCTAGAAGAGATAGGTGTTGTTTTTTGTTGGCAATTAGGGGTGTGTGTGTGTGTGTGTGTGTGTGTGTGTGTGTGTGGTTTTAGAGAATGGAGGCAGAGAGAGGTTGGGTCCCTCATCTAGTAGCTGAAGAATCAGAACTTAACTTTAAGGCTTGTGCTCTTACCTGCCATATCGTGCTATCATGCCGTAATGAGACAGAAAATTGGCCAGGATCCTGGACAGAGACAATAGTCTGGGACTATAGAAGGTGACAAATTTTTAACTTTTCTCCCTCAATTCTTTAAAAAATATATCCTTATGGATTTCAGAGAGAGAAAGGGAGAGGGGGAGAAAGATAGAAACATCAGTGATGAGAGAGTGGTCATTGATCATTTGCCTCCTGTTTGCCCCCAATCAGGGATTGAACCTGCAACCCAGGCATGTGCCCTGACTGGGAATTGAACTGCGATCTCCTGGATCCTAGGTCGACGCTCAACCACTGAGCCACACCTGGCTGGGCTCCCTCAACGTTTTTATGTTAATGCTTCTCTTGAGATATATTGGTTCAAAACATGCCTTGGGAAGTCTTCCTTCTTTCTACTGCCCTGATCTTTTATACCTCCCAACTATAACCAACTTATCTAAGTGACATATGTTATTTAAATATGTCCTAGCTCTGCTCAGAAATATTCAGCCAACCCAAAAGTTTCTCTGACATCAGAATTCTGGTAGCACTGAACGTCTGTACTGTTAACTAGGCTCTCATTATATGCACAGATACTGATCCCATTATTTGTACTAATCGTATCTCTATGTCTTCTAGTCCAAGGATTTACAGAGGTATTTGGTATGTTTGCTCATGATTATGGCGATCAAAGAATACTTCACTGGATCATCAACTCCTTTTCACCAGTTATTAACTCTTCTTGGAACACAATTCTACTCCAGTATTTGTTTATTTATAAGTATAGATCTTGAAATTGATATGTCATACATATTTAATGTATAACTATAATTAAGCACAAGAAAACAGCTTGAGGTATAAATGCTAAAATGCAAGTAAAATTGGTCCAAAGAAAATAGTTTTAGATATTACAGAATTGCATTGAAATTTTACCGGAGGATTACTTGTCTTTTTCAGTTTCTTTTTATGTTTTCTTTATTATCTTTCTTGACAATGTCACAAAGGGGCTGAGGTCCAAATGTGGTCAGATGCTGTGTGTCTTGATTAGTTCATTAGATGAGGAAAGGTATTCAGACTGTGTCTATAGATAGTACATGAACCAGACTGCAACATTACTGGTGTGTTCATTTAGATGGCCAACATGATGGATGCTGATGACCACAGCAAAAGCCACTGGGGAAACTGCCAAACTAAAGCAAGCATCAGGATTTGGGCCATTGGGAAGTCAAGTATATTTACTTTTTCCAGTAATTTTAGACAATTTAGCTCTTCTTTTGTCTCTAGCATTCTAATTTTTCCAATTTGAGACCTCTAGATTACAAACTTTCACGTAAACATCAATAGAATAATTGATGTAAGGGATAACTTACAAATACAAAATATTTTTCATATGTAGGAGTTGCTTTTTCTGAAAGCTTTTATCAGAAAGGATTATTAACAACCAGTTAATTATGTCTAGGTCTATAGTAAAAGTTTCTCAAACATGTGATTTGATCAAAACTACTTTTTCCCATAAAAATCCTGGAAGAAAACATAGGCAGTAAAGTCACAGATATCCCACGTAGTGGAATTTTCACTGATACATCTGCTAGGGCAAGAGAAACAAAGGAAAAAATTAACATATGGGACTACATCAAACTAAAAAGCTTCTGCACAGCAAAAGAAAACAGCCTCAAAATACAAAGGAATCCCACGGTCTGGGAAAACATATTTGCCAAGGATGTATCTGATAAGGGGCTAATTTCCAAAGTGTACAAAGAACTCATACTACTCAGCAAAAGGAAGACAAACAACCCAATTAAGAAATGGGCAAAGGACCTGAATAGACACTTCTCCAAAGAGGACATACGGATGGCCAAGAGACACATGAGAAAATGCTCAACGCCACTAATCATCAGAGAGATGCAAATTAAGACCACAATGAGGTGTCACTTCACACCTGTCAAAATGGCTCCATCAACAAATCAACATATGACATGTGCTGGCGAGGGTGTGGAGAAAGGGGATCCCTAGTATACTGGTGGTGGGAATGCAGACTGGTGCAGCCACTATGGAAAACAGTATGGAGGTTCCTCAAAAAATTAAAAATGGAACTGCCTTTTGACCCAGCGATTACACTCCTAGGAATGTATCCTAAGAATGCTGAAACACTAATCAGAAAGGATATATGCACCCCGATGTTCATAGCAGCACAGTTTACAATGGCCAAGATCTGGAAACAGCCCAAGTGCCCATCAGTAGATGAGTGGATAAAAAGCTGTGGGACATTTACACCATGGAATACTACACAGCTGTAAAGAAGAATCTCGTACCCTTTGGGACAGTATGGTTGGACCTGGAGAAAATTATGCTAAATGAAATAAGCCAGGCAGAGAAAGACAAACATCACATGATCTTACTTATATGTGGAATCTAAAGAACTTAATAAACTGATGAACAGAATAGATTCAATGACATGGAAGCATAGATGAAATTGATGAATGTCAGAGGGATGGAGGAGGGCAGGAGGGTGGAGGGGGAGAGAGTAACTAAAGAATTTATATGCATATATGCACAACCCAAGGACACGGACAATGGTGGGGAGAGGGACTGGGGAGGGGGATGGGATGGGGTGGAACAGGTCATTGGGGAGAAAAAGGGACATCTGTAATACTTTAAACAAAAATAAAATTTAAAAATTAAAAAAAAAAAACACACCTATTTTTTCCTACTACCTCCTTTCTTGTTTTATGTTGGCAAGTTCTTAAACAACAGGCCAGGTAAGAACTTCGCTTGCTGATAGCCAATCAATAAATTCTTTTCCTCCTGGAAAACTGTGTTTATACAATAGGAGAAAAAATAAAAAGCATCCCAAGTATAACATTTGTTTTCTGTAAGTTCTATGATGGAAATTAACTCCTTATCCTCAAATAGAAACAACAGTAAGTCTTCATATGAAACAGAAGATTACAACTTCCAAAGATACCTCTGTCAGCTGAAGAGCGACAAGGTTAATCTACCTTTGTCTTTGACATCACTTTTACTCTGTTTCAGCAAGGACATATAGGCCCTAAACTTATATGAACTTCCTACACTTGAACTTGTTTGCTCTATTTCAGATCCAGACCTCGGCCCCATATGCAAACATGCCCTGCCTTGATGTCCCGTTATCGCATCTGATATCATTTGTGAAGCTTCAAGGGTCCTCTAGCAGTTTTTAGCAACATCGTTCCAACTTCGGACCCATCAAATCAAAAACCCTGAAGCCGAGGCCCAGTAATCTGTGTTTTAATAAGCCATCCAAGTAATGTTGATGCATGCTCAAGTTTGAGAACTTAATAATCAACTAAACATATATCAGTGAGTTTGCAAAAAAATTTTTACCAAGAGCTTTGAAATATTTCCATAAGACAACAGTTGCATTTACCCACACCTGAAAATAATGCTTAAACGCCAGAAATTCATTCCTTTTAAAACATTCAATTAGAGGCATTCTTTGTGGTAGGTGAGGTAGATGCTGACTCATTTCTTATTCTTTACTTATTCACTGGCTCCTGGAAGAGATGTGAATGAACGCAAGAGGCACATTTTCTAAAACAGAGCCCTGGAATTCCTCTCACGTCCAACTCTCTTTGTGATAAAAAATTCACTATTGATGGATGACTCCTGTATTCTTTGAGACATGAAGCCCTATTAGTCACTCATTTATGCAATTTCAGTGCTGGATTTTGTTTTTCACTTCTGCAGACCCATTACCAAAAAGGGCCCAAATGTTATTTTTTTGCTTCAGGGACATTCTCTGCAAATTCAATGGGTTTTGCTTCAATTCAGAAAATGGAAAGCATTAGGTTTGTAACAATAATTATACATCTCTCCAGGGCTCTTAGACTATCAAGCCAGGAAAGAGAGTAGTAGTAATTGGTTAGATTCATCAAAAGGGCAAATTTATTCTTACAACATCTTTTTGCAGTGGGCAAGTGTCCATTGAGCAGATGGGCCAATGGGCACAAGGTTAGAACTGTATGAATCCTTAACATTTGGGAGGGTAGCACTGTTGAAAATACATTCAATAGCTCTCTTTTCCATATTTATGTGCACAAAAACTCTTGGATTAGATAAGACTAGTGACCTAGAGTTTGGGCAAATAATATCCCTTTCTTTTGACGCAAAATTTTCCTCCTAAAATGGAGGCAGTGAGAAGACTTATGTAATTGATGATGGGGAACAAATCCTAAAGCCTTTTCTTCTCATAGAGAAGGAAGGTACTTCTTTGAAGGAAGGCACACTTAACTCCTTCCAACGCATCTCTAAATGTTCTAACTCTGAGTTTTAGCAAATGTGATTTTTCATCTGTCTTCAACTTCTCCAAATCTATAAGATGGCTAGACTCCACTTCTATCACCAAGCAAAGTAGCCTGGCATGAGGTTAAAATGAAAAAGAATATGGAGGAAATGTTGTCATATTAGAAGTAGATGAGGGATACCTAGGAGATAAAAATACGCAAGTCAAAATACTGAAAGGAAAGACAAGACAGAAAGGCTCTTGACCTTTTTAATGTTTGTGCTAAGATTTCTCGGTTTTGAAACATGAAACCCTTTTACTTTTTAGAAGTCACACTTAACATTAAAGAGCAGTGTTTCTCTACTTTTTTTGGATTGTTGTAGGAGGTTCTTTTCCTGAAAGGTTTACGACCACCTAAGAATCTGGCATGTGCATATGGCCAAAAGTGGGCAGGGCAGTGGGTAGGGGGCACACAACAGCACCTGTGGATATGAATAGAATCACTGACATCAAGGGATGTGGATGCTGTTGCTGGCATGTTCCTTTTGGAAGCTGGCAAACTTGAGTAAGGGCTGGAAGCAACTTAAAGATATAGAAAAGATATATTACATTATTTTTCTGAGATAGATTTATTAGCAACTTCAACAAGAAGGTAGAGCCTATTGCTAAGAGGTAGCAGACGTCGTTAAAGAATTTAAACCTTTCAATAATGGAGTCCACTGAAGTATGGAATCAATAACTCTATTGCTGGACAAATCCACGGGGCATGCCGCAGGAGACACATGCTCTTTGAGCAATTTTGAAACCAAACAACCACCTACCTGCCTTTCTGTACATAGCTATTGGGATTTTCTTTTCAACCTGCAATAGTTTCTGACATGTCCAACTGTTAAATAGTAGCTTAAAAGAAAAAAAATCATTAATTTCATTTGAATGACTGCAGTTCAATGGCAATTTCTCAAAGTAGTTTTTGATAGGAAATAACAGAACACACTTCTTACAAATGGCTGTACCATTTCATTCCTTTCTTGATTCTTTTTTTATTTTAATCTTCATGTTTAGAGAGAGGAAGGGAGAGGGGAAAGGAGAGAGAGAGGGAAGGGGGTGGGGAGAGATCTGAGAGCAAAACACTGATCGAGTTTGTCCTGTATGTGCCCCGACAGGGTTGAATGTGCCCTGACTGGAAATTGAACCCACAACCTTTTGGTACTCGGGACAACACTTCAACCAACTCAGCCACCCAGCCAGGGCCCTTCCTTGATTCTTTAGCTCACACTAGTCTCTCTCTCTGAACTAGGATAGCACATATCTCGGTGACATTTTGATCATCATTTTGTCCTAGTAGTAAAAAGAGTTGGAAGACTATTGCTTACCAGTCAGTCAAGTTACTTAAACATGCTGAGCCTCAGTTTCTCTGTTTGAAAAAAGTGAATAAGAAAGAAGGCTTTGGAGTTAGATTGACCTGAATTCAAATCTTGTCTGTGCCTTTTTAGGTGAATCACATTACTTCTATGAACATCAGTTCATAATAGTACCTGCTATATGTGGAGGTCTTTTAAGATTAAATGAGATAATGTATGTGATACACTTAGCACTTGGCATGTAATAAATATTCATTTCATGTTAACTGCTTCTATAATTGATGATGAAGATGATGATAAAAGAGCATGAACAGATAACTATGAGGATTTTGATAATACCCATCCAACTTACCCCACTAGAGTGTGGAAAGCACTATGCAAAAACAAAGAAGGGTCAGTAATGATTTGTCAAGCAGTACATAAGCTCCTCCTAGGGAAGGGGCACATCATTTACTTTGTATAAAGATATTCTCACACTTTGTATCACTAGACTAAACACGTGTATACTCAATGTGAAGCCAACTAGATAGCAATCATATACCATGTTTGCACGCTGGTGGAGACAACGCATTAGAGAAGGAAACATCGATGGTGAAGGTAAGAAGTGCTGGATTCATGTCCTTACATAAGGGACAGGGACTGAGATTTAGTGTAGAAATGGAGGAGTTGAATTATCTAGGAGTATTGACAGTTTATGCTTAAAGGAGGGAAGATGGAGTATACTGGCACAAAAGCAAGTAGGTATTGGGATGCGACAGAGGGAACATACAGAGGTACTCTTCTGGTGGCTTCAAAGGAAGGTTTCAAGATGCTGGAGGAGGTGTTAGAGGTTCAAATAAATAGATAAAAATATGTAATAATCACCAATTCAGTCAACAAATAAAACTGAATATTAAGTTTTGGGGAAATCTTGTTTTAGGATTATCAAGAAGCCCATTTCCATTTGTTGACCCTCCAACTGGAACTGAAGAATGAATATTTGTTGAGAACCAAATAAATGGTCTGTGCCCCCAATTGTATACTGAGTGAGCATTCCATGTCATGTTCCTCATTAAATAAATGAGAAAAGGCAAAACAAAAATGAGGCATTTTTTAAAGAATTAATTTTATAGTCTTTTTAAAATATTTTCTCACTGACATACGACTTTCAAAATGGTCTTAGAGGTTTCAGCTAATTCATTTCATCTATTTCTTTCTTAGCAGGGGTGAGAAGGGAGGATGACGTAAGCCTAAGTTTAACGGCAACTAAAACAAACTTATTCCATAGAACTCAAGCTATTGGGGTGATAGAAAGGCTGCTGGCTATTTGCAGTGCCTCTATGCTGGAAATTGAATTTTTGTTCCTGAAAATTATATTCTAGTTTCATATTACCTATAGAGGAAACGGCCACCTGGGGTCAGGGCATCAGCTGGGCTGGTGATAGAAATGAAAGAAAATATGTTTTAAGTGAGACAGTATATGTATTCTGACGTAAACAGTTTCTAAAAGCCACGGCTTCAAAATTTTTATCCGTTAAAAAGTTTGGTTATATTGACCTGGGAAACATAGTTTTATTAAGTGACAATTGCCTTAGGCCCCATATTCATGCTTTATTTAGGCAGAGCTTCACATTATTTACCCATATGTCTGTTTTTCACCATTTAATTTTGTTTTCTATTTATTTTATATCTTTATTAATCTCTTTCTCCTGCTTTCTTTTGGTTCATTTGATTATTCTTTAACTACTTTTTGAAGTTTACTACTTAGTTCATTGTATTCAATATTAGTTTAAATAATTCACATTGTAAAACTACTTTCCTCTCACTTCAGCTGACTCTGCTTCAGACTGACAGGAAGTATCCCTATTTCCATCATTTTGCAAATAAGTTTTCATTTATGTTTTATTTTTATCTTAAGTCAGAGATTATTTAATAAATGTTTTTTTAATTATTTTTTTAATCCTCACCCGATGATATTTTTTCCATTGCTTTTCAGAGACAGTGGAAGGGAGAGAGAGAGAGAGAGAGAAGAGAGAGAGAGAAACATCGATGTGACAGAGACACATAGATTTGTTTTCTCCTACATGAGCTCCAAACTGGGGCAGGGATCAAGCCTGCAACCAAGGTACGTGCCCTGCCAGAATCCAACCCGGGACCCCTCAGTCCGAGGGGTGACGCTCTAACCACTGAGTAAAATTGGCTAGGGCTAACTGTTTTATTTAAAAACTTTTTAAAAAATTGATTTTAGAGAGAGGAAGGGAGAGAGTGAAAGAGAGAGAAACAATGATGTGAAAGAGAAACACTGATGGGTTGCCTCCTGCATGCACCCCGACCAGGATGGAACCCCCAACCTGGGTATGTGCTCTGGCCAGAAATTAAACCTGCCACCTTCTAGTGTGCGGGACGATACTCCAACCAACTGAGCCACACCAGCCAGGGCTTAACTAAATGCTTTTAAGCATTTAGGTTTGGTGGTGTGTCTTCTTTTTGTTGACTTCTTAATTTATTAAAATGTTGTCAAGAAAATGACCTAATACAATATCCATTCTATGGGATGGTTGTTTGAAACAATTTATTATTCTCATTTTATTCATCGTCATTATTATTAACACTTTGGTGGCCAAGTGCACAGTCAATTTCTTTCCATGTATCATGGCTATTTGTAGTCTCTCTCTGTAGGGTTCAGTTTTATATCCATTTTATTGACGTTATTATACAAATTATGTTTTTTTCTTATTTTTAACAGTATATCAATTATTGAAAGATATATTCTAATATCTCCTACTATAACTGTGGTTTTACCGATTTCTCCTTGCATAATGTTTTTCTGCTATTTTGTATTTTGTTGCTATTTTTCTGTTAGAATATTTATAACTGTTACATATTCTTTATTACTTTTGTCCCAGCATTATTAATAATGCCTCCTCAAAGTGTTCAACTTGAATGAAAATGATAGTCGCCTTAATTATACTATAATCATTCTACTCTTCATCTTATTTGCTGCTTTTGATCTTAAATTCTGTTCTAATATTAATTCTGCCAATCCCATTATTTTATTGTTGGCATTTGCCTAGTATCTCTTTGTCTATTTCTTTACTTTCAACCATTTTTGTGACTTTATTTTATAAGAGTTTTTTGAAGAAAGTACTTTTTATATAATCTGAGGGTTTTTTTCTTTTGTTATGGCAGTTTTACATATTAATATACAAATTAAGCCTGGCCGGCATGGCTCAGTGATTGAGCATCGGTCCATGAACCAGGAGGTCACTGTTTGATTCCTGTCAGGGCACATACCTGGTTTTGGCTCTATCCCCAGTAGAGGGTATGCAGGAGACGAGGTAGCTGATCAATGACTCTCTCATCATTGATGTTTCTATCTCTCCCTCTCTCTGAAATCAATAAAAACATATTTTTAAAAAAATCCAAGTTAACAGGTGAGATATTTCTTATCCATTATTTTTTAGTATTTATTATATTTTGTAGCTTCTTCTTTCTTTTCCAGATTCTTTACTTTGGTTGGATTGATCAAATTTCGTTTCAGTGCAGCACACACCACCCAACACACATACAACAACAGCTGCCACAATGATTGAGAAGCGCTTCTATGGATTTTAAATGTTTAACTTCCAGCTCAGAGGCAACCCAGACTCCAGGTAGTCAACCTGCAAATCCTTATAGGATAAAAGCAATTAGCTGATGCCCAGATTTCTGGGTCTTTGATTGACCTTGTGGTCAAAAATACCCCCCCCCCCCACGCACATTCTTCTGGACAACTCACAATCAGTTGTATCTGAGCTCATCTGCTAGTCCCAATAAGAGGACAGGGTGATTTTATGGGTTAGCTATCTGAGAAGTGAGATAGGATAGAGAGAGCACCAGAAACATATACTCAGTCACCATTTTCTTTATTGTCTTTAATTTATATTACATTGTTATGTTCTGGGATCTCCAGCACTAAAACTGTACACTTGCGCTTGCCTAGGACCCAATTTTACAGAAAAAAAATACTGATTTCTTCTCAATTCTAAATGTCATAGGACAGATTGTTAATTAAATTTTTTAATTCCTTTTTGCCTTTTCAGAATTGAACAAAAACAATATGATCACTCCTACTGAGAAAACATTTTTAGTCATGATATCAAAATGTTAAGTTCCTCCATTTATATAATGCTGTATAGCAAAGGTTATATACATTCACTATTTTAATTGTATTCTCATAGTAACTCTATGAGAACAGAGAGAGTCCTTATCGTCACTTTACCGGTGATGAAACCAAGGCTGAGTGATGTTACAGGACTTGGCCGAGTTCATGTAACTAGAAAGAAGCAGAGATTACTCAGGTATTGTTATGATAAACTTATTGCTCTTTTCTCTACACAAACTGTACCCTAAAATACAAAGCCATTCAGATCTGATGTAAAACGTTTCTGTTCATCACTCCCCTCCCATTGCTTTTGAGGTGGAAAGAGAAATAAAATAAATATCACGTAAAAAAAAAAAAGGTAATACCTGACTAGGATGGTTAAAGAGGAAGCAATCAGTCTTTCAATCTCCCTGAAACATGAGTGCTTGAAAAAAGTTTCTCCATATAACTTCAGGCACCACACATATTATTTTCACACCCAGAAACTAACACCCGCATGCATCTTAATTTACTTATTTCCCAATCAGTTGTTTTTCGTGTAGGCATAGCCTGAATGTCTACCAATAATTCAAAATGTTTCAAATTCTAGCAGGCCTACAGGGTCCTTTGCTTTTCCTTGATAAATTGTTTCTCTACAATTCATTGCCCTCAAGTATATTATATATATATATAAAGAGCAAAGACAGACAGGTTCACTGAAGCAAAAACCTAATAAAGTAGGGAATTTCAAAGCAAAAGAAAACTTCCAGAGAGGGTGTCATAGTCAGAAGTGAGTGCAGTTGGGCTCGGGAAAGTTACTAATGGACATATATTTGCTCCGGTAAGTCCTGTTCTACATTTCTAGGTCAGGCCCAAGGTGACAGCTGCCACTACCTCTTACCCACAAGGTAGCACTAAAGCCTTCCATTTATATTGTAATGGAACTCTTCATGGCACATCCCCATATGTTAACTTATTTGAGATGCACAACTCCATGTGGTAGACCAAGTAATAATTATGCTAATTTTAGAGGCACAAAGAGATAAAGTGATTTTTCTGAAGTTACATTGTCACTTTAATGCCAAGATTAAAGGTCCAAGGGCTTTTCTTAAATGCTGCTTTCTGTGATTATAAAAACTATATTCAATAAGTTCAACCTTTTAAGGTATAGTAAATTTTCATTATGAACAAGAAAATAGCTAAAATGAAAATTTATATTGGTTTGTGGCCATTGTTTAAAAAGAAAATGCTTTATTGAGGTATGATTGACATACATAAAGCTTGAATATTTAATGTATATGACTTAATGAGTTTGGAAGTAAGTGTACACCTTGAAATCATTCCCATGATCAATGCCATAAACATATCCATCAAATCCAAAAGGGTTTGTGGTCATTATTGTTGTCGGAGGAGGTGCCATCAGAAATACTCCCTTAGAATTCTGCAGCTCAAATCCTGGCCTCTCTCAATATTTGACTTTAATTTGTTTAATGAAATATTTTGGAATGTAAGTTTACTGACAGTAGAAGTCTATATTTCTTATTTTAGATAGGAAAGCTGATAATGCATGCCCGGCTCTTCTCCAAAATTCTAGTTTCCCAACATACCACTAAACATGCTTTAAATGTCTAAATTACTACCCACCAAGGATTTCTGCATAACATACAGCAGTTAAATTATTAGATACATAATCACTTAATACTGGTTAAATTTATTAGTGGATCTGTTTTTGGCGATACCCCATAATATTGAGAAGTATTCAGCACCAATCACATAGCACTCTAAATTGCAAAGAACAGGTGTTATGAACAAGGGACAGTCAGACATTGAGACTGACAAAGGGTTAAAACCTACAAGGAAGGATGAGGAAGTGATCATGATAATGCACAACTAATTAAAACAATTAGAACACAAGGCACAATGCTATCAGAACAGTTAAGATACTATATATATATATGTATATTGATTGATTTCAGAGAGAGGAAGGGAGAGGGAGAGATAGAAACATCAATGATGAGAGTCATTGATCAGCTGAATCCTGCACGTCCCCTACTGGGGATCAAGCCCACAACCTGGGCATGTGCCCTGATGAGGAATTGAACCGAGATCTCCTGGATCCTAGGTTGATGCTCAACTGCTGAGTCAGGCTGGCCAGGCTTAAGATACTTTTGTAATATATCCTCTCTCCTCTGGATAGGACTCCTGTGCAAGTTCATCATTTCTGCTGGAGTACTTGTAAGGTCCTTATAGGGTCCTTACAGTAAGTTTACAACTTAGAATGCACATTTTGAGTAAACAGGTGTTTTGTTTTTTTTTTTTACAGATGGCTATAGCAATTAGTTAAATGGTGGGACTTCAAATATTGAGTGTTATCTATATTGGAAATATTATTTAACTGATCTGCTTTCCCCACCTGACAGTGAATTTCCAGAAACTAACCCAGTTCCCAACATAATTTGTAATTAGTGCATGATGAATGGATGAAGGAATGAAGACTGCAGTGATTTGACCAAGGTTTTGCAGTTAGTTCTATACATGGCATGGCATCTAATTATTTTGTCAGACTATTATGCTCACTTATTTCAATGTGTTTTCTAACACTTTTCAGTATCAGAAGAGAAAAGGCTATAAAATATCTTTCTCTTTCACTAAAACAATACAGTATGATAATGTATAGCATAATAATTTATTGTCTGATATGCAAATCCAGTATTATTCTTTATAATCTCTATATTCCCATGGAAATAACTAACATGATTGGTAGCTTTGTTTTATCTAATATTGTTAGAATGATTCAGTTTACTGCAGTGCATGAAGATTTGGCAACAGTTGACTATGTGGTTCTTTGCAGACATAGTTGTAATACAAATTTATTAAGATTGGTTTAAAAGGGAAAATATTACTATTACAAATCTGGAAACCAATTGGCTATATGATTCACAGATGTTGCTTTATAAAGAAATATTTCTATAGGAAATACATAAACATTTTTGTGAAACGTTTTTAAATGACTTATAATGCATTTATAAATAACATCAAATACACACTCAGCTACCATAATTTTCTAATTATCTGACTTATTTGTAGATTTGTTAATCAGTATCAATTTTAAGGATTCAATATAAACAGAAAATCTGTTATAAAATGAACATGTAAAAAGGTCCTCACTTAGTCATTCCTAAAGAGAATTATCCTTAAGCGTCTGATTTTTCATAAATCTAGACTAGAACCATCAACAATTTGACTTAGAGTTCCTCTTAGGGAACCACTACTAACTGATAAACAATATTTAGCATTTTTGTAATTAATCAGCAATATAAATTGTTGTGGTTCACAGTTGTTTATATTTCTAGTTGAGTATCACAAATTGCATTTAGTTTTCATGTCTTTCCCTAGAAAGTCCTTTAAAGTCAAATTAAAGTCCTTTAATTTGAGATGCTTCTTCAGCCTTCTTTAGTCTTTTAAGACTGACATTATCTAACTTAGGTTTGTCTAATATTTCCTCATTATTAGGTTCAGATTAATTAGAAGTATAAATTTTATATTATATGGTAACAAATATGAACTTTCTTGAATAAATTTGATGATAATTAGTGGCATCATTTTCCAATTCTCTGAAGGAAGTCTTATTTGGGGGGTGACAAGTTTGTTCTGAGAAATCCAACATCATGATTTTACACACACACACACACACACACACACACACACACACACACACACACGAGTTCAGCATTTGCCTTTATTAATTTATCACATAACCATTATTTTACCCTGAGAGGACAGTAGCAGTGGACAAATTCTGAAATCTCTTCCAGGTATTATAGTTCTCACTATGCACTGAAGTTTAACAAGCACTGTGATGGTAGCTAAATATGCCCAGAAGCTTCCACACTTGCTCAGCGATTTTTGCCTCCCTGAGCTTGGTAGCTGCCTAGTGTGTAACCACTTACTTATTATCAGTTAGAGCACCTATCTCAACTACTGCTTTATTTGCTCAGTAGTGTAACTAAGTTGATGACTTGGTTTCTTGATTGTTCTACTAGAACCAAAGCTTCACTGTTCAGCCCCACGTCCTTAGCTCTAACCTAAGCGGTGCATTGCTGGTGGGAATGCAGACTGGTGCAGCCACTATGGAAAACAGTATGGAGGTTCATCAAAAACTTAAAAATGGAATTGCCATTTGACCCAGTGATCCCACTTCTGGGAATATATCCTAAGAATCCTGAAACACCAATCAGAAAGAATATACATACCCCTATGTTCATAGCAGCATTATTTACAATAGCCAAGCTCTGGAAACAGCCCAAGTGCCCATCAGAAGATGGATAAAAACCCGTGGGACATTTACTCAGTGGAATACTACTTGGCTGTAAAAAAGAAGGAAATTTTACCATTTGTGACAGCATGGATGGACCTGGAGAGTATTAAGCTAAGAGAAATAAGCCAGTCAGACAAAGACAAATACCATATGATCTCACTTATATGTGGAATGTAATGAACAAAATAGGTCCAGGGACATGGATGCCTGGTGCAGATGTGAGAGGGGAGGTGGGTGGGACAGACAGATCAAAAGAAGGTGAAGGGAATACCAAAGAACATATATGCAAAGCACAGGGACACGGACAGCAATGTGGCGAGGGCCAAGGGACTGAGGGCCGGGTCTGAGTGGAGAGGGGCGAAGAGTGGGAAATGAGTGACATCTGTAATAAAGTCAACAATAAAAAAATATTAAGCTGCTGCTAGAAAAAAATATTTAATTAAATGCGTGGCAGACTATTCATAGTTTCTTTGTGAGGTAGAGAGTATTTTACCCCACACCACCCATTATGGTTTGCAACAGTTCTTTACGGTGAATAAATAGTTTAGAAGTAAATAAATAAGACCATGATGCTTTTCCTTATTGCAAAAAAGAGAACATGATTAAAAAGCTAAGAGTATTCTGAAAAAAACAAAACAAAAACTTCCATGTGGTTTATGGTAATCAAGATCAGCAGCCTGCTCTAAAATATATATTACAAAGCACAAATGGATTTTGACCTCCCACTGAAATTCTATAAAAGGAGCTGATAGAGAGACAGGATTAGAATGATTGCTGTCCATAGTACATGAAACATTTCCTGAATAGATACATAATAAAATTCTGAATAACCTTAAAAACAATTAATTCTTATAATGTTTCATAGAAACAGAATTGAAATTATTTAGCTCAAACCTGTCAGTTGGCAGATCAGGAAAAGGAGCTCCAGAGGGTGGAAAATGACTCATGCAGTGTTCTCCCAGCCAAAAGAACTCACTCTAGAACCCAGGTCTCTTGCTTCCCAGTCTCTTTTCAACATACTAATTATTTATCCCTCAAGAATATTCAATTAAAAAGGTTAATTCATGTTCAAGGTATAAAAGCAACCAAGCTTACTGTTATTACAAGTTTAAATACGTGAACACTGGAACCAGACTGCTTAGATTTAAATCTTAAAATCTCCACTTACTATTGATGTGTTTAGTCAAATACCAAATAGCTCCATATCTTGTTTCCTTGTCTATAAAATGACAGCACACCCTACCTCTTAGAGCTATTGTGAGCAGTAACTGAGTTAACAAGTATGAAAGCCACAGTTATGTGCCAGAACTAGATTGTATATCATTATTGCTATTATTATTATTATTTTCAGTCATCTAAATCAATGATTTGAGCACCTTTCCAGGTTGGGAGCATTGCCTAATCTTAGCAAAATATTGCAATGCCCTGCTTGGTTCTATCCACCTCGGGAAGCAATTGCTCTCTTCAAACTTGCCAAACATTTCTCCCTCACCAGAAGTTTCTGGTTCTAGGATACCTGGAATACTTGCTGCACAATGTATGGAAAAGTAAGGTTCCAACTAAAAGGCATAATGTACCTCAAATGACATTTTTTCGATAAACTATATACGTGTTTATAGTTGTTGATTGCCATGAAATAAAGAGAAAAAGCAGAAATAAAATAGGTTCAATGAGCATGTTTTAAACAAGTCAGTGGATATTCTTCATTATTCCATAGTAGAAGTGTAATGTGGTGCTGGCATTAAACCAACAGAGTACACTTTTCACCAATAATTGTTGACAGGAAAGGAAAAAACACATTACCTAAAAACATAAATGTACAATGACATCTGGGGTATATCCTGGTTGCTAAGGTGTAAGAGCCCAGCATATATGAATGAATTCATCTGCAACCACATGAATTACCATAAATATGTCATGAGGTTGTCAAACTCTATTCAGAAAAGCTTAAGGTTTTATATCTGGAGGAAGCATTTTTATCATGACTCATTATTTGTTGAATTACCTTATTTTATAGTTTTGTCTAAAAGAAGAAAAGCCAGCTAGAAAGTTTGTCCTGATTATTAACTTCCCCAGAGTGATTCCTTGATAACTGAGTCTTCTTAGAATTATTCAGAATGACTGCTGAAAGGGACACAACAAAATCTTTTTTTAAAATTTCCATGGTTTACTGTATATAATTACTCAATACACAGAGCAACTATTATGTACAAAGAATTACGCTAGATATCAGGGATTAGAAAATAATATAGAGCTTATATGGAACATTAGAAGAAAAGTCATATTTATAAAGAAATAACAGCTTAGTGCAACCACTGTGGCTCAGTGGTTGAGCATCGACCTATGGTCCATAAGATCATGGTTTGATTCCTGGTGAGGGCACATGCCCAGGTTGTGGGCTCGATCCCCAGTAGGGGGTGTGCAGGAGGCAGGTGATCAATGACTCTCTCATCACTGATGTTTCTCTCTCCCTCTCCCTCTCTCTTCCTCTCTCTGAAATCAATAAAGACATATTAAAAAAAAAATAACGGCTTAAGCACAGTGGTAAGGACAATGAATCCTCTAGATCAGGTGAACATTTCTACTGCATAGGGTATCAGGATAAAAATAGGCTAGGCTTTGTAGCTGAGTTTAATGCATATAATTGAGGTTTTACCTAACCTGTCTTCTGTGTGACCTCATGAATGCATAACGAGGAAAGGTAAATGTGTTTCCTCAAAAACAAAAGGTGACAAAGGTAAGTAAAAACTGGTTCTATATATCTACAAAAGATATGCTTTGTGAAACTAGTCTAGTAATTTGGAGCTCTAAACCTTTGGTACTATAAAAAACAAATTCAGTGGATGCTAAGATAAAATGTGACATAATCCAAAGCCATCCAAAGTAGAAGAAAGCCAACTGCAAATGATAATCATTAACATAGACATTTCTCCACATTGAGACTAGAGAATGGAGTACATGTATTGTGGTACCGATGTACCCTATTCTTTACATATACTGCAAGGTGCAGGGCAACAATCAATAAGAGTAAAGCCCTATGAGTCAGTAACAAAAATGTCAAGACAAAGTATAGAAGAAAACGGGAAAAGTAAAAAGAACAGTCCAGCCAGAGATTATGTCTAAAAGCCAGAAGAGAGAGAAAAGAAAAAAGAAAAAAGTGATGTAAGAAAATTTGAACAAGTAGCCAAGGGGCAGGGATCATATAGATACAAGGTATTAAGGCAGAGCAATGGATCAAAGCAAAGAAAGCAATAAGTAGGTAGGGAAAGAGAATGCTCAGAAAATAAGGCAGCGGGATTACTGAAAGGCAGTCTCTGGGTGCTCAGCCTTGTAAGGCTCAGCTAGCCCGAGGCATGCATCTGGAAAAGCTGGTACGGTCTTAAAACTTTATATACCTGGAAAATCCTGTCTCCCTTATTCTTCCAAGAAAGGAATGTGGATAAGAATGACACATGGTGCCCGGCTGGGTGTGCCTCAGTGGTTGAGCATCGACATAGGATCTAGGAGATCACAGTTTGATTCCCAGTCAGGGCACATGCCCAGGTTGCGGGCTCGATCCCTGGTGGGGGGGCGTGTAGGAGGCAGCCCATCAATGACTCTCTCATCATTGAGGTTTCTATCTCTCCCTCTCCTCCTCCCTTCCTCTCTCTGAAATCAATAAAAACATATTTAACAAAAGAAGAAGATGGTATAAAAAAGAATGCTATTCTACTTCGACCTTCTAGGAGCTTAAAACACTAGAGGAAAAATTTCATTTGTGCTGCCCAAATTGAAAGAAACCCAGTTAAAATCATTCCCATGTAAGTTAAAATGTAACAGGGTACTAGTTCATTCACTTTGCTACTATTTTAGCAAGCACATAGCCAAAATAAACTTGACTAATCTAAACAAACTTCAGCTCTAACTACATATTCTCTCCACTTCACCTCAGGATGAGGGTCTGATTTAATCAAGGGAGTAACTTCCATTCCAAGGAAGCAGTGTGAGAAGTGTTCAAGTCTTCGGCTTCTTCTGGAGACTAGAAAGAAGTGTTATTTGATATGCCTTCTATGTGTTTTACTGAGAAGGAGGTAGATCTAGTTAAGGAGAAATCTATTCTCATCATCAGCATCAGAAACTGGAGGGCTTAATCCCTCTTTAAGGTAAAGAAAAGAAAATATAATTATTCCTGAGATGATACTTCTTTTTCGAGGAAATCGATTTTCTTCAGTCACATCAGCTCTTGGTTCTGAGAAGAGATCATATTTCAGTCTTCTATCACAAAATGAAACTGGACTCCTAATTTGAACTTGGGAACAATACAGGTATAACTGAATTTTGCAAAAATTACACAAATGATATATGTATTTGTATCTATATACATGCATATATATAACATACATAATATACATTGTAATATATGTAGTATGAAGTTTGCCATAGGATAAAAAGGCCACCTAAGACTTCCTAATGTATTATTTAGTCTAGGAGCTCCTCAGCTGAGTTACTCATGTGATATGCTGTATTTTGCCTTTACATTAGAAAGTCAAGTCTCCCTTATGTACCATATTCTGAATTATAATCTTAGGATCAACAGGATGGGATCAACATTCCTATTCTTACCAAGACTCCTTTGTGCCTCCAGAACATTCTTATTCAGGAATGAATAAGTTGCCTCAAAGGAGTAACACAGTCATCCCAGTACATATGATCAAAATCCAGTTTGTCAGAGTATGGCTCTAAAACCATATTTTTCTTTTCTTTTTTTCTTTTCTTTTCTTCTTTTCTTTTCTTTTCTTTCTTTTCTTTTCTTTTCTTTTCTTTTCTTTTCTTTTCTTTTCTTTTCTTTTCTTTTCTCTTTTCTTTTTTCTTCTTTTCTCTTCTCTTCTCTTCTTTTCCCTCCCCTCCCCTCCCCTCTCCTCTCCTCTCATTTTCTCTTTTCTTTTCTTTTCTTTTCCTTTTCTTTTCTCTTTTCTTTTCTTAATATATCTTTATTGATTTCAGAGAGAGGAAAGGAGAGGGAGAGAGAGAGATGGAAACATGAATGATGAGAGTCACTGATTGACTGCCTCCTGCACGCCCCCAACTGGGGATCAAGCCCACAACCCGGGCATGTGCCCTGACCGGGAATCAAACCCCAATCATATGGATCCTAGGTCAATGCTCAACAGCTGACCCATGCCCAGCCAGGCTAAAATCATATTTTTCAAGCTAATGGTGATAAAGGAACAAATTCTCCTTACCCTGCACATTGCTCTAAACTTTTCTAAATGCTTACTTTCAATTTCCATACTTACTTCATTTAGTCCTTGTCCAGTACCAGTCTGCAGACTATATTTTGAGTAGCACTACTGTAAATAAAGAGGCTAACCGGAAGTTGCACATATTGGCAAGACAAAGGGAAAGCAAAGGTTTACACTAGAGCCTTGAATTTTTTTGAGTCCTAATCTTTCTTGTTTTGAATTTATCTTTATTGCTGAAGGTATTACAGATGTTCCCTTCCCCCCCCATTGATCCCCTCTACCTGGCATACACCCCCACCCCCGAGGTCTTCTCCACACTACTGTCTGTGTCCATAGGTCATGCATATATGCATCTAACTTCTTTAATTAATCCCCCCAACTCCCCACCCCCCTTCCCTCTGAAATTCATTCGACTGTTCCATGGTTCCGTATCTCTGTATCTATTTTGTTCATCAGTTTATTTTGTTCATTGGATTCCACATATGAGTGAGATCATATGATACTTGTCTTTGCGCCCCTATGTTCACAGCAGCATTATTTACAATAGCTAAAATCTGGAAACAGCCCAAGCGCCCATCAGTAGATGAGTGGATAAAAAAGCTGTGGGACATTTACACAATGGAATACTACGCAGTTGTAAAGAAGAAGGATCTCGTACCCTTTGGGACACCATGGATGGACCTGGTGAATATTATGCTAAGCGAAGTAAGCCAGGCAGAGAGATAGAGCCCTGATTTTTGTTTCATGGAAGGGGGAAGATCTAAGGAGGATGCCACAATAGAACTGGATCCTGGGGAGGACATTAGAAATACATTGTTTGTCTCACAGTCTGGTAGAAAGAACATCCCTGAAAATGGGAAAGCATGGCATCGAAGATTCGTACCTGAGAAAGAAAGTGACTCTCAAAAAGAAGGTTCTCTCAGTATTTTTAGGATTCTGCAAGTCTAAGATACAAAAATTTAAGAACAAATTTTAATGTAGTCATAAATACCGATTGTAACTCTTCCAAAGTAATTAGTGGGAAGCAAAAATACTAGTTATCCACTTTTTCAACTTCTTGTTAACGCTATTCAGTAGCTGTTATGAAATTTGAAATTTTCCCAACACCTTTGGGCTAAAACCTTGCTAGGTTTCAAAAACTGAGGAAAATGGAGCTTAGGGATAGAAACTAAGAAATCCTTACATGCTGGTGTATAAGAAGTATTTTGGGGACATTCAATTATGGAGTTACTTGTTTCTGAGTTAACACATGACAAGCTTTAGGGATACAATATTCTCCAATCAGTAATAGATGTTTTGCTTTGAAAGAAAGGATGATTTCAAAGTTTAATGACCATGAGACATTCTTAGAGGAATAGCACATTAACTTGACAATCTTAGAAAATCAGTGGGCAAATTTGATTTAACTGTTTATTGAGATTCCAAAAATGGCATGATTCTGCCGCAGGTATTAGATAATCAATCCAAATCCAAAAAGCGATGAGAAGAAAGAAAACAAAATAAAAATGTAATTGTTTCTTAGGATGGTCAGCCCCTGATGGAGTATTTCCATAGGGAAGTTCTGAAGTCAGGGCTAGAAAGGTCAAAAGGCAGAAGACCAGGACAGAACTAGGGGCCACCAAGGATCAACTTGTATTCCTTTGATATTTGGCTGATGAGAGGTCTGACCCTTGTTCATAACTGAATTCTATGACTATTGTTACAGCTTATTTAAACATACGCTGAAGGATATAATTTTTGTTTTTTATTGAGATATAATTGACATTTAACTTTATATTAGTTTCAGGTGTACTACATAATGATTCAGTATTTATACTGCAAAAAGATCACTGTGATAATTCTAGTTAATATCCATTACCACACAGTTAAAAATTCGTGTGTGAGATGAGAATTTTGAGACCTACTCTCTTAACAGTACAGATTGGTAGTTAAATATAGCAATGGGGATGTAAAGTACAGCATAGGGAATATAGGCAATAATATTGTAATAACTATATATGGTGCCAGGTGGGTACTGGAAATACAAGGCGGAACACTTTGTAAAGTATATGATTGTCTAACCACTGTGCTGTACACCTCAAACTAATACAAAATTATATTTTTGTAATGTAAACTGTAAATTTTTTTTAAATCTGTCTTAGCAACTTTTAAATATAAAACAGTGTTATTAACAATGTCAATAATGATTACTCTTAGATTTATACAGGGCACACTTACTTCCATATTTACTTTTAATTTTTGACTCAACTTTTTGTTTTAGAGGTTAATTTTGTGCGGATCATGTGTACTGTTTTGTATATAAAATGAATTCATTTATATTTAAAATTGATCATTACTCAAATAAGAAAAATATAATCTCAAGCATAGAGAGCGAATTACATATAATATACTACCTGGACATTCTATATTATATTTATTTTCACCTGTCACTTATTTTGGCATACATGCAGCCCACAAAATCTAAATGTATAGTAAATGCATCCTCTCCATGTGATTTAGAGTGAGGCTACAATTACACAGTAAGAGTAAAATAATTCCAGACAGTAGATTTCACATATCTTATGATCAATATGTAATAAAAATTTAGATGACATGTCCATGAAGGTGGTCCTGCTTACATTTATACACAATTTTTATACTTAATACACATAAATTAACTCATATGATTTGCATAAACACTTGTGAGGTAGGCAGAGCAGCTAATATTGGTCTTAAGTTTTTCCTGTGACATTGACAGAATTTGATGTTCAAAGTACTTGTGTGATCACCCAAGTGGTAAGTGACGAAGTTGGAACCATAACTCTGGTTTTCTGACTTTTAGTCTAGTGCTCTTTCCACTCTACTGAATTGCTTCTATATGGAAACAGCATCATAAAATGCACCTGCCTATTAATTAGCTATGGCTTAATAGTTCTTTGATAATATACAATTCCAGAAATAATAAAAATCATGCATAAATAACCACAAATTGGTACTCATTTGAAAATCTGTCATTAACTCAACTATTAATCCACTGCTGTTAAACATGGGCATACTTTTTCCAGTCAAAAAAAAACACACAAAACAGCAAAGCCAAAAAAATAATAAAAATAACATTACTTTTTCTCACCACGAGTGGTTCCAGGCAATAAAAATGTTTTCTCTGCCTGAACACAGACTTAGCAAACCCCTCATAACGTCAACACTAAACATCACTGTAACTCCTTCTCCTTCCACCGGGGATTATTGAGGGCAGAACTCAGCTCATTAAAACATCTGACCCCTCCCCTAAAAGAGAACTCCCTTGTGAAGCTCAGTGAAAACTGCAAATTGCCTTTTCTATCTACCTATTCATTTTCAAAACAGAAAAAAACAAAAATAAAATAAAAACAAAGGAAAGATCATGGTGCTTCTCTCCCCTCTCTCCACTTGCAGTTTGTGTAAAATCTGCTCTTAACCCTCCTATGATTTCTTTGCAATCAGGAAAAAGGTTGCCTTAGCAACCAATTTACTAACTCAGTCAATTGACTTTGCTCAGCTTTTCTGAATGCTTAATTAACATAGATAGTTTCATTTATCCAGAAAAATTATTTTTTTGAGCTCCTACTACATGCGAGGCAACTGATCCAGCCTCTTGCCAGAAATCAAGGTTTGTAGAACTGAAAGAGAATACGGCTAGGATGACATGAAGGATGTTAGGATGTGAAATTACAGACATACAGAAATTTATATTTCATAGAAATACAAACTTCATATATTATGTACACCTATATGAAATACCCTCATTTTGACTTTGGTTGTTATGCACTGGATTTTGTCCTCTTCTTTGGAATGTCAGGGCTGGAAAAGGAGGCTGGCTTACATAATTCAAGAGTAATTACTTCTTAGATTTTTAAAAAAATATGTGTTTATTGATTTCAGAAAGAGGAAGGGAGAGGGAGAGGGAGAGAGAGAGAAACATCGATGATGAGAGAGTCATTGATCAGCTGCCTCCTGCACGCCCCCTACTGGGGACTGAGCCTGAAACCTGGGCATGTGCCCTGACTGGGAATTGAACCGTGACCTTCTCATTCATAGGTCGGCGCTCAACCGTGGAGCTACGCTGGCCAGGTGCAAGAGTAATTGCTTCTTCAATGCATAACAAATGAATCGTTAATAATTTAGGATAACTCAGTTTCCTTTAAGTGCACAATATAATCCAGTTCATTCATTATGAAGAGCAATTGCTACAGGACCAGAGAAAGCCCTTGTGCAGGCATATTCTTAGTGAGGAATGCATTATACTCAGATCAACAAACCTCTGTTTAAATAATAGTAGCAATTATTATTTTTTTAATCCCTGTCATTTGCATAACAATTCATACTTTGCAAAGCATCCTCCCATATCTTGTAATTTCATATAACTCTTCTAAAGCTTATAGGTCATAGCAGTGAGTTCCTGTAAAACCACATTTTGGAGAAGCACATCTGGGGCTCTAAGGAAACTTTCTCTTCCCTGAGAATACGCTCTATTCATGTTATTGCTAAAGGATAAAATGAAGGAAACATTGTAGGGATGAGGGTGAAGGCATCAACACACACCAGTCTAAAATAATAACAATTTGGATTGTATCTCTTCTATCTTGGGATAGGGTGGAGGAATGGAGCAGGATGTTGCCCTTATATCATCTTGCAGACCAAGCATCTGGCTCATATTCTATTGTTCAGTTCTCAAGATTCTTGAGGGCAAGGGCTATGTCCATCACATTTTTGTGTACACTATAAATGTTTGTTCATATTTTTCATTAAATGCCAAAGAAGTATACACACATATACATCTATTTTTTTGTTTGTAGCAACTATTAAATTAATGAAGGACATCAGGTGTCACTGTTGAAAGAAAGCTTAGAAATCATCCAGCAGCCTTGTATTTTAGAGGATCCCTGTAATTAATCACACAGTAGGAGAGTCAAGCCTATATTTCGGGTTTATATTCCAGTACTATTTACACTACTTTCTCTGAAGATTCTGAAAGCAAGCGGAAAAGTACCAATGTAAAATGTTATGATTAGTATTCAGTATATAACTCCTTCAAGCCCTGAAAGAACTTCAGAGGATGGCAAAGCACAGGACAGCAACACCTTTATCAATGGTCATGATAAGCAATCAGCTGCCAAGCAAGGAATAGGAAATCAGCCAATGTCTTTAATAAAATCAAATCTAGGTCTTCCAAAATGATAACAAAAGGAGAGCCTGTGCATAGAAAAGATGGCTAAACCTATCAATCTGGCTTTTGTGCCCCTAGATTTACTTTCCCCTTGAAGGTGTTACTAATCCTTCTTACAATCTCCATGCAGGCCACAAGGTAGTGATGGGTACTGGGGAAGAGATTGTTTTCCCTTGATTTCCATGGACAAATTATACATAACAAATTAGTAATCTTAATTTTCTGTTACACAGCTGAAACAAGGCTTTTATTTTTACACAAGATAAATAAACACCTGGGGACAGTAGGAGGGAAACAAACTCAAAGCTCTACACATAACTAGATGCTCTTGTTTCCAAAAGCCAAGATACTCACTCTCAGCTTGTCATCTCCTGAAGGATATATTGAGACCAAACTCTCAGAATGCCTCTATGTGGTCTCAATTATGTAAGTGTTCCGAGTCTAAGTATAGAGCAAACAGTGGTGCATAAGAGGACTATATTTTTCCTGTTGCTGTTAAGACTCATCTTATAAATTTTACTTTCCTACCTGAGAATTTGCTACACCCCCCCCAAAATGACTGACCCTGGAAGTTTATTCTCTTTAAGGGAGACCTATCTCCTACCCAGGTCCATCTTTCTCAGGAGGATCAGCAAAAGCTTTGGTTGAGACTACCTCATAGATTACCCCCTCTCTCTGTACAATCCTACTTCTTTATCATCCTAAGATCAGTTCCCCAAAAAACTTCCTGAATGCAAGTCTCTACCCCAGGGTCTGTTTCCTATGTAAAGTTATCAAAGAGGAATAGTCCCAGGAATAATCAAAGGAAGCAGACTCTAGCCCGACCAGTATGGCTCAGTGGTTGAGGGTCAACCCATGAACCAGGAGGTCACAGTTCGATTCCTGGTTAGGGCACATGAGCGGGTTGCAGGCTTAGTCCCCAGTGTGGGGTGTGCAGGAGGTAGTCGATCAATGACTCTCATCATTGATGTTTCTCTCTCTCTCCCTCTCCCTTCCTCTCTCTGAAATCAATAAAAACATCTCTTTTTTAAGAAAAGGAAGCAGGTTTTAATATTAAATTTTGCAGCTGGATATCTTGCTAACCAGGTAGCATTTGGGCTCCTCATCACCAGGTATAAGTGAAGCACTGATAAACCCCATCATGCGTGTAATTATTAAAACTTTAACAAGTGGTAAAGTAGGACGGAATACTGCTAGAAGGTAATTGAAGGTGCAATATCTCAGATTTTTTAAAGGTTTCAGTAGATTATAAGTAATAAGGACAATGTAATAAAATAGTTTCTGCGGAGTGACATTGATTCATTGGAGAAAAACAAGGAAAGGCTAAGGGTAATTCATCACCATTGAAGGTGAAGTGTAAAGTCATAGGAACTGTTTGGGAGCATGTAAACAGAATGTTATCTCCTGAGGATAGAGGCCAAAATAAATAAATAAAAGCTACAGATTACATCCAGGACTTAAATATAAGAGTAAGAGAGATCCTGGGAAGATGGAAAGCTCACTCCTGGAATGTCTACTTGCCAAGATTGGGACTTTGTTTAGGAAGGATGGAGCCCTGATACTGGAGGACTACTGATCCAGCAAAATCCTTAAAATCCTGGATTCCCCTGAAGTGCCACATTCCTCCTTGTCAGAGGCCCTAACTCCTCTTTGCTTAAAGACTATTCACAGGCCTGAGCCTTGCAAGTCAACTTTCATCTATATCAGGATCTACCCCTACCTTCCCCATTGGCCACTAGGTCAAACCTAGGGTCTGTTTACCAAAAAAAAAAAAAAATTGACTGGGGAACTTCAAGGCCCATTAAGGAATAAAAACTACTGTACCCCAAAAGGAGCTGCAAAACCTAGCTAGAGTGTATTAGCAGAAGCTAGCAGAATATATATGGTGCTGAATCATGAAGGTGCTAGATCAAGGAAAGGCAGAAGATAAGGTTAAATAAGGGTGAGCTTGATATGAGGACTGTATATTTCAGTATATAGGATTTAACTCCCTAACATGGATTCCTGCTCCATTCATCTTTCTCTCATACCTCATAGTCAGTAAGAGTGGGACTCTTCTTTAGGCTCTTTATATACTCTTTTGTATTTCAACAAACTACTAAACTGTTGCTCATGTTGGCCCAGTCTCTGCCTGGAATTCATCACCATCTTTCTTCACTTGATTGTCTCCAGTTCACCCTTCATGATTCACCTCATCTCCAAATCTCCACCTTGGTCTATGTGTGTCTTCTTGATCATCTCATAGGCCCCTTTACAGACCTTTTATATGATGAACTTCTTTATTGGACTCTCTCTCCCACCACATTCTCAAGACCAAGAACGAGGTGTTTTTCATCTTTATATTCTTTATATCCCTTATGGCTCCTTTACTATAGACAAACACAACAGATATTTGCGGAACTGCATGAAACTTGCTAACAATAGTTATATTTCTATGAAAATCCTTCAATCATAAGCAAAGTTCTGCTCACCGTCACACTCACTATTACCAAGCTGAAGATGGAGACTACTGTTTTCGTGGAGGGGTCAGTGAATGAGTTTTTGAGTTTTAGTATAAATATATTTTGAAATGTGGTATATATTCTACGAGACTAACTCTCTCCTGAACAATGCATGGAAGGTTTATTTCTAGATGGAGAAACAGGGTAGAGTGAGCAAAATGTGTAAATGAGCTTCCCAATTTTGCTGCATCTAGTTTACTAATTCCCCTTTCTTTACACAAAAAATTATAAGTGATTCCACTCTATTTGTTTAAAATATTCTAGCTATATAGAGATCAATTGAATTTCCATTAGTAAAGGTCTTGGTAGCATCAAGAAAAAATGATTAAAAACTCATCTAGCCCGGCCGGGTGTGGCTCAGCGGTTGAGCGTCAACCTGGGATCCAGGCGATCGGGGTTCGATTCCCTGTCAGGGCACATGCCCAGGTTGCGGGCTCGATCAATGACTCTCTCATCATTGATGTTTCTATCTCTCTCACCCTCTCCTTTCCTCTCTCTGAAATCAATAAAGATATATTTTAAAAAAACACAAAAAACTCATCTATTTCAAAGGATAAAGCCAAAAAGAGTAAAAAAAAAAAAAAAAAAAAGTAGAAGTATTCGGCATTTTTCTCCTTCTAATATTGGTAAAAGCAAATGTCAAAACCCTGGAATGCTCTGCTATATAAACTTTTTAAGTTGAAGCTGAAGCAGCTAATTTGAAAATATGTATTTCTCAGCTTGGTAGAGAAAGATCTGAGAATTAGGATTAATATGCATAACTGAACATGGTGGCGGCCCTCTTGCTATGAATTTATTGTGCCAAGAATACAACCCAAAACATTGCCACTTGTAGAAGCTTAAATTCTACTTAAGTTCCAGGAGGCATAGCATAGTTATCTGCCACCATATTCTATTTGTGTATTTGCTGAGCATATAGGTGCCAGGCACAGTGCCAATTCTCATATGAGAGGTGTCATTTTTGCATGAATGTGCTTATCATGTCGATAAAAAGGAGAAAGTGGTGCTTGTAGAGAAAAGAGTGGCAGCAAAAAAAAAAAAAGTACAGAAAGTGAAGGTTGATGCTGCAGAGACTAACTTGGCTACCTCGCAGTTTAGCTGAAAGCATTTTATGATTGAGAAAATTCATTTTAAATATATATTTAAAAACACAATGGGGGGCCTGTCATTGTCAGCTTCTTACGGTGTTCACTGTCCATGAACTCTAGCAAACCATTGGAGGAAGGTCCTGTAGAAATATCTTGACAAACACTTCACTCATATTGCTAAAAGGAGTGTCAGGAGACATAGTATTATGATAGTGAAGAGACTTTCAAGTAGTAGGAAGTGAGCATAATCATATAGTAAATGCATGCCTGATTAAGCAAGGCATTTGTAGAAACAGCACAGAATTTGTTAGAGTTAGAATGCATGATGTCTATTTGGCAGATTGAAATCAGTCTGGAGAGATAAGACTTGAATATCTTATTAATGAGTTTATCATTTAACCAATAATTGTGAGCCGAGATATGATACCATATCTATATTTGATTAGGTACTACACCAAGTGAAATAAGCCAGTCAGAGAAAGACAAGTATCACATGATCTCACTCATTTGTGAAATCTAATGAACAAAATAAACTGATGAACAAAATAGATCCAGAGAGCCCAGCTGGTATGGCTCAGTGGTTGAGCATCAACCTATGAACAAGGAGTCATGGTTTGATACCCAGTCAGGGCTCATGCCTGAGTTGTGGGCTTGATCCCCAGTAGGGGGTGTGCAAGAGGCAGCTGATCAATGACTCTCTCTCATCATTGATATTTCTATCTATCTCTCTGTCTCCCTTCCTTTCTCTGAAATCAATTAATAAAATAAAATAAAACAAAATAATAAAAAATAAAAATTAGATCCAGAGACATAGAAGCATGGAACAGACTGGCAAATCTCAGAGGGAATGTGGGGGTGAGGAGAGATTAACCAAAGAACTTATATGCATATATGCATAACCCATGGACACAGACAATAGTGTGGTGAAGGCATAAGGGGGAGACATGAGTACCAGGTGGAGGGGTCAATGGGGAAAAAAGAGGGGGCATCTGTAATACTTTTAACAATAAAAATAAATAAATAAAAACTATTTTCAACCTTGTTGAAATAGATAGAAACCAAAAAAATAAAAAAAAAACACAAAACACCAAAAAACAAATGCTGTGTAAAAAGGGGTGGAGAGAGAAGAACTTAGATGTCCAGGCAAACTGAGTTATAAATCAAGGATTATCTACATCAGAATTACCTGGGGGGAAATGGAAAATGTTTATTAAAATTGCAGTTTTCAGGTTCCTTCCCAGATCTGCAGAATTAGAATCTCTAAGCCCAAGGCTCTGGTGATCTACTTTTTCAAAGATATCACCAGGAAGATGTTAACCCGATAAATTCTGCTCTAAAGAGCTAGGTTTTCATACTCTAATACTAACCAATATCACCTATGCATAGCAGTGTGGATTCCTTGTTCCCACCCATAGAGATTCTGAATTTATACATCTGGAGCCCAGGAATCTTTACTTAGAAAAAGCTCCTTCACTGAGTCTGATAATTTACCAAGTTTAAGAACCACGGAGGTAATGAATTGATATAAAGAATGGGAAGAGAATATTTTTTCAAAACATATTTTCATGATATAATAGATAAAATATTATGCCAGGTTTTTATGTTGAAAGTAATTTTCTTTACTTTTTACTTTCAACATAAAAACCTGGCATAATATTTTATCTATTATATGAATGAATGATACAATGGATAGAAAACAGCATTAGGATTCTGGAGACCTTTCTTCATATCTTGACTTGCTTCCTATTTGCCATGTGACCTTGAGCACATTACTTGACTGCCACCCCTCTGAATTCTGTAAAATGTAAAATAAATGAGTTAAACTTGATATGGGCTCTCAAATATGTTCCACGGGTCTTATATAACTGTGATATATATGCACAATTATGGTTTGATGGCCAAATATGTTTGAAAAATAATGATTTTACACATGAAACACTTTGATTACAGGGTAATGTCTCAGAGCACTTAATGTGTTTATGTGTACTATGAACATATACAAATAGAATTGAAATGTAGTGCTTAACAAACTTATTTGACCATTAAACACTTTTTTAGGACTGTTTTCCTGACTTAATGTTTTGGAGAACACACTTAAGAAACACCAGTCTAAAACACAATACCATTTATATTAGCACTCCAAAGAAATGATACAGTTGGGTATAAATCTAACAAAATATGACAAGGTTATATAAAGAAAAGTACAAAAATCTAGTGAACTAAATAAAAAATAAATAAATGAAGATATTTTATGTTCATGGATAGGAAGACTCAATATTGTCAATATGTCACTTCTGCCCAACTTGATCTATAGATTCAATGCCATTCCAATCAAAATCCCAGCAAGTTATTTTGTGGACATTGACAAGCTGATTTTAAAGTTTATATGGAGAGGCAAATGACACAGAAAAGCCAACATGCTATTGAAAGAGAAGAACAAATTTGGGGGAATGACACAATCCAACTTCAAAATTTACTATAAAGCTATGGTAATCACGACAGTGTGCTATTGGTGAAAGAACAGACTAAAAAAATGGAACAGAATAGTGAGCCCAAAATTAGGCCCTCATAAAATAGTGAACTGAACTTTGACAAAGAAACAAATACAATAAAATGGAGCAAAGAGACTCTTTTCAACCAATGGTGCTGAACAACTGGACATTCATATGCAAATAAATTAAATCTAGACCCAGACTTTACGCCCATCACAAAAATTAACTCAAAAGGCCTTAACAGACACCACAGCAAAGAATATATACAGACAGCAAATAAACAGAAAAAGATGCTCCATATCATATGTCATCAGAGAAATTCAAATTAAAACAATGAGATACTTAAATTACACACTTACTAGAAGTACCAAAATCCAAAACACTGACACCAAATTCTGGTGAGGATATGAAACGAGGAATTCTCTTTCATTGCTGGTAGGATTGCAAAATGGTACAGCCACTTTGGAAGACAGGTTGACAGTTTCTTACAAAACATACTTTTACCACATCATCCAGCAATTACACTCCTTGGTATTTACTCAAAGGATTTGAAAACTTTTGTCCACACAAAAGCCTGCGCACAGGTTTATAGCAGCTATATACATAATTGTGAACATTTGGAAGCAACCAAGATATCATTCATTAGGTAAATGAATTAACTGTAGAACATCTAGACAATGGAATATTATTCAGTCTAAAAGAAACAAGCTATGAAGCTATGAAAAGACATGGAGGAAACATAAGTGCACATCTCTACCTGAAAAGAGCCAATCTGAAAAGGCTACATACTATAGCATCCCAACTATATAACATTCTGGATAAGACAAATCTATGGAGACAGTAAAAAGATCAGTGACTTACCAGGATTGGGGTGGGGAGGACAGGTGAATAAGTGGGGTACAGAAAAATTTTAGAGCAGTGAAAATACTGATACTATAATTATAGATATATGTCACTATACGTTTGTCAAAACCCATAAAACACACAACAGCAAGAGTGAGCCTTAATGTAAACTATGGTTTTGGAGTGATTGTGATGTGTCAATGTAGATTCATCAATTGTAACAGATGTATCCTCTCATGGGGGGATGCTGATAATGACGGAGGTTATGTATGTGTGAGAGCAGGGGGTTGAGAGGAAGTCTCTGTATCTTGCCCATAATTTTTGTATGAACCTAAAACTGTTCTAAAAATAAATTCTTATAAAACCCCCAGCAAATTTAGTGATTTTTAAAGCAATTCTTTCTTACTCCAAAGTTCCTGGAGAGCTGCAGTGTCTACCTAAGGTGACTAGGACAATGGTGAAGCCACTAAGGAGGGTTTGGAATGCAAGCTATGGCAGAGGGAAACGTGCAGTCTGGGGCTGGTTGTATTCGAAATGCCTTGGTTCACCTATGAGAGCATGTTGTTTACATAATAACATAACTGCAAATCACTCCAGATTATTTAGTAACTTTTTAAGAGACATCAAAGGTAAAGCATTAGGAATCTGTATTTGCAGTTGAGTGTTGTCCAAGTAGTGAGTGTATCTTGCCTTTATTGTGGTCTGAAATTAGTGCCCTTAGTTTTGAAAATGCATAATCTTGACATCATGCTCCATGTTCTGCTTCTCTGTCAAATATTACTTTTCCTTTTTTCTGTGCTTTGGATAGACATTAAAGCATCAATCGAGTACAAAGTGTCGATTAGCACACCAGGTCCTCTATCTTTCTTTTTGCTTCCTGTCCATCGTTGTTGTTTTTTTGTCACACCAGGTTCCTTTGCCTCACAGCATTTCAGACTCATTGTCTGATGGCAAGCAAATCACTTAATCTTTTGGCAGATCAATTTCCCTATTTATAGAAAAAGGATGACATTCTTACCTCCTGCCAAACTCCGATAGTGCAAGGATTAATAGAGTAAACCAATGAAAAACTGTTGAAGTCCTTAAGAGAAAGGAATCCTAGAAGTATAATTCACTGTCCTCATTATTATGTTTTGGTCCCATTGTAAAATAAGCTAGCATTCACATTTTATAACCAGATAGCATAGCACACAGGTGGGAAATGTAATCATTTTAAAGGTGCATATGTTTGAAATGTAGTTTAGCTATTTTTCCCAGTCACTAAACTATTGTTCCAAAAAATGTCTATAGAAGTATTTGCTTTTTTAAAGTAGTTTCTAAAAGTGTAAATGAACTGGTTTTGAAGCTATTTCTACAACTTGTAGAAATGATGGAGAGGCTATTTTACAATTATGTTAGGTCTTCAGGTCTTGGTGTTTAGTGAATCAATACCAACATTGATCTACCTCCTTTAGGGTGGGAAAAGATGTTATGCTCAAGTCAAGTTTTAGGAAGAAATTTTGAGTCTTGGCTGTTGGTATTATTTTGGCATATAGTATAAATCAAAAAAATTCTTGAAATTTCTGATAGATGCTTACTTAAAAAAGAGAAAAAACTTTTGGGGGTTCATATGTATATCTGTATATGAATCGAAATGGGGAAATATACCAAAAGAAATAAAAAAGAGCTTGGTAAGGGCATGAATCCAGGTGGGCAGTTTGGGAACCTGTGAAAAGATGTTTTAATCATGGAAGTCTTAATAACAGAGTCACTCATTTCAAAATATTTATTAAGTTCTTCTTGTGTGTCATCTTCTAAACTTTGCCTTGTTTAATGAAATAATATTTTTATAGAACCATCGCTATTTCAGCACCTAGCACCAAGTTGTTGGGACTATTCAATGAATGTCGAGCTAATTTAAATTGCTAATGAGCAAAAACAGTTTGTGCAACAGAAGATATCTAACTCGATTTCCAAGCTTCAGGATTGTTCGTTCTGTTTGGAAACAGAAAAAAAGCCAATGATATTAAAAGCTAAAAATGCAATTAAATGACATTAAGAAATATTATATTAACATATACAAATCACAGCTACTTTCTCAATTTTTAAATGAGATGCACTCATATTGCCAACCTAGAATATGTCAGGAAATTTCAGCCTGAAAAAACATGTCCATTAAGAACATTTTGAACTTTTGAATTTGTTACCATTCCACTGCCAATTTTGCATATTATTTTCTTCATAGAATATTCACTACAAAATATTTTTAGACACATAACATTTAAAACATTTGTTTTTCTTAATTAAAATTACTGAACACATTAAAGAGCTTTTTGACAAACAAGCACATGTGAAGCACAACAAAGAGATGGTATTTGTAAGACACTCTGGATTCCCTTCAGTGGTTTCCATGACAATAGCTGCATTCCCTGTAGTGTATCACTGAGTTACTATGTTTGCCCTCAAATATTTTATTTTGTATAAAGTTGGGAACTCTGATTTAGAGCAAGTGTAATCTTTACTTGTTTCTAAGCACACTATAAAAATTATTAGCCTGGTTTATAGTTGCACAATTCCACCTATCGTCATATAACTTTGTAAATGAAAGTTAAGAAAGTTGAGTGACCAAGTTTCTTCTTGAGAAATTTCAATCTCTGCATGTGATATAGAAAATATATTTTAAAATATTTCTCTAAAAAGTCCTCCTGGGGGTGGTGTCTAATTTTAATTTCTTCTTACACGGGGATAGGCCTAGTAGAAGATAGCTATGTCACTTTTCCATTTTGCCAAATTCATTGGCCAAATAATTTATATCCTGTAGCTATTTTGTAATCTGAATTGCCTTAATCCATAATTAGCATTCACATATCCTGTATCTCTAATCAGGTTCTTTATGGGTCCTGAAACACAGCTGCTATCCCCTGAGGACTGGTAGAGGCAGTGAGATCATTCAAAAGTTAAAAAGGGAATAACAGCATAAATGCAACTTTCTTCTTTCTGTCCATACTTCATGTTATTGGATTTTATAAATATGTATCACTATATCCTTCATAAGAACAAGTATAGGCAAGCAGCATGTAGGAGTTTCCTTGAAAGTCCTTATGTAAGAACCTCTTGTTGGTTTTTAGTGACATTTTCTTTTTTTAATAACTATTTTATTTTATTATTATTTTTAAAATATGTTTTTATTGATTTTTAGAGAGAGAGGAAGGGAGAGAGAAATATCAAAGTGTGAGAGAAACATCAATGGAGTTGCCTCCCATAGGCTCCTAGACCAGGGATCAAACCCGCAACCTGGGTATGAACCCTGCCCAGGAATCTAACCTGTGACCTTTTGGTGCACGGGACCGTGCTCAACCAACTGAGCCACATGGGGCAGGGCAGTGGTATTCTTATCACACAGCTTCACTATGATCCAATGAATTCCTTTGATATTTTGTCCCTTATTCAATAATTATTTTGAAATTTGCATTGGGATGACTGTTTGCCTATTTATACTGGGTTTGTGATAGAAACATGGTGTTCACTGAGTGGCTAATATGAAATGGGGTTTGGACCAGAAAAATGAAAATTAGTTTAGATTCAGCAATATGTGAACCTGGTATGTAAATGTTGGGAATTTGGATACTCACTTGTGTTCACTTATTTTGGTAAGGAAAGCCTATATTAGTTGCTAGTACAAACAAATACATAGATAAAACCAAAAATAAGCAAATACAATTAGAATAGAAGCAAAAATATGCTGTGATTTGAAAGATGTTAGGAATGTGCCCTGACTCCATATATATTTCTGTAACACTTTTAATTGCTCCAGTAACACAGTATTTATTTTATTAAGTGTAACCATTAGTTGTCCAGTAATTCTCTTTAGCTCAAAGTTCCCTTTGAATAGCAAGTCAATGATTCTATAGAATGAATGAGTTTATCACAGATGTAGCTGAGAGAACATGCCATACTGAAGGGATACTATCCCATGCCATGGGAAGGATACTTTTAAAAGGAGGGAAAAAATGGCATCTAAGGGAAAACACCTATTTTGCATGTTCACCTGACACATTCTTTAACCTTCAACTTTCCTTCAGAAGTGCATGCTCTAGTATTAGTTCAGACTATTTCTAAGGTGATTATTGGTCAAATGAGAAAGAATTGGGAAGCATAAAATTCCTGCATGCCTTGAGGAAATTGTATGTTATGAATTTGCTCATGTTTGTTCAACCATTATATTCATATAGGTTAGTCACTTGGTGATGCTTTCAGTGAAGTTACTGATCGCTGTCTGTGCCACTGATGTCCCAGTGGTCCAAACAAATGTATAATGTGCCTATTTGAAATGACTCAGCAGGTGTTTTATTGGTCCAGACAGCTGGAGTCTATCTGGTACAGCAAACAAAGCCAAAATACCAATTTCCATTTTTATATTTTTAAATATAAATAATTTACTTTTTTAACAAGGCAGAGTTTTACCCCTTTATATCCAAGATAAATGAGACATGATAGCTTAGCACCATTATTTCACATTACAGGGTAGAGACCCCATTAGCTTTTGATGTGCAGTGTGGTCCACCAGGATACCATACAGCTTATACGATGCAGCCTCCCAAATATTAAAGACAGCTCTTTAAGACTGGTAATATCATTAGAAGTGAACTTCTATAAATGAGAATCTTTATTTCAGGCCAACATTTCAACCAAATCTCAGGTATATGTTTGATTGATCTTACCTATTCAACTAACAAACAAAGTGGAGACAGACTCATGGACACAGAGAACAGACTGATAGCTGTCAGAGGGGAGGGGGTTGGGGGCTGGGTGAGAAGGGTTGAAGGAATTAAGCAAAGAAAACAAAAGAAAGACTCAAGAACACAGACAACAGTATGGTGATTGCCAGGGGGAAAAGGGTGTAGGGGAAGGTAGAAGAGGGTAAAGGGGGGAAAAATGGTGATGGAAAGAGACTCAACTTGGGATGGTAAACACACAATACAATGACAGGTGATGTACTATATAGATTTGTATACCCGAAACTTCTATAATTTTATCAACCAATGCCACCCCAATAAATTCAATAAAAAATAATAAAGATCTTATCTTTTGAAGTATGGTAAGCACCCAAGAGTATCAGAATGCAAGTAAACATTTCAGCAAAGTTTTGATTGATCAATTATATATTGAGGACCTTAAAAAGATTTTAGGATTTATTAAGTCTACAACATAGTCCTTTCAAGTAAACAAAGTATACACTTTCTGAGTTGGGCATAGGTGAAGAGATATATAGAATTAACCTTCTATAAGTAAAAAATTCTCTAGACATGTTAGTGTATTGGCAACCATTCATTTTTGCTAGTAAATCTATTAACTCACAACTTCTTCTCTAGAATTTCTATTTTCTGAAAATAGTAAGGGCAAATTAATAACCTGGAGGCCATTACACCTACTCTTCAACTGAATATCTACCCATAAAAAATGACATAGGGAGGTTAATGTTCCAGGAATTGGAAAATATGATATTGTCAACCAATGGTTGTTAGTGCCAACTGAACACCAAAAGGAATCTCCAATTTGCGATGTGATAAAGGAGAAAGAACTTTATTCAGTGAAAAACAGCTCAACTGTGATACAGCATGGCTGTGATGTAGCCCTGGGAACAGATGGCCCTGGGCCAGGCCCCTCTCCAGCTAGACAGCTCTGCTCTGGTGAGACATCTCCAGTGTTCCAGCTCAGCTAGGGATACTCAGTCTTCAGAGGAAAGGGAAAGTGCCCTCCCAGAGCCGGAGGGGAGCTGGCTTATATGAATGGAAGCCCCCACCTGGTTCTTAATTGATCTGTCCTCATGCAAATGAGGGCTTCAAATCCTTGAAGTTTGATGGATCCAAAAGGCACTGTCCTGATTAGTCAGAATAGAGTCGCTCTGGTTAGTTGGAGCTGCACAGTTCTTATTGGATTGGGAAAGCCTCAGTCCTATTGGTTGAAATACAATTCCAAGAACTCCTTTATAAGGGCTGGCTCAGATGGCGGGAACCCAGAGCAGGCAGGCAGTTTGGTGCAGAGGCAGGCAGTCCAGGGCAGGCTTCTCCATGAAGTGCGGTTTGCTTGAAATGCCCTTGTGCAAACATGGTTGCTAGGCTGTTTTTTTAAAAATTTGAGCCCAGTTAGCCACCAGGAGCTCTTCTTAGTAGGTGTCTTTTTCCCCTCCAGGTTCACAATATGGTCCTGTGGATGCTAAACCACCTCAATGTAAATAAAATGAATGTTGTGATATTTTGTTCCCTTCTTGCCTTGTGAAATAATGAAGTTACTACAAAAGAACAGATACAACCTCCACTGAGATTAGTTCAAACCAGAGTAAACACTTTGGGAGGACGGTTCTCTTTGTCCCAACTAGAAAGAGAATGGGAATTAGAAATCTTGTTAAGGGTTTCACTAAACTCACAGAGGAGACAGGCAAAGCCTAGCGTATCGATTAGGGATAGGGTCAGGAATTCAGAGTCATTCTATATATTCAGGGTATGAAAGTTTTATTTGGTGGAATTAGAAGTTATTCAACTTTTGGAAGGAAGAGCAGAGGGAGCGGAGGTCAGGGAACATAGGACTGATTACCCAGCTTTCAGTACTGAAGCTTCTAAGTTCATACCCAAACTACAGAAAATCCTAAGAACTTTTATAAGATCCCAAGTATTTTAATCACAGTTCTCAGGAATGGTCACTGAAGCTTCTGTGAATGCCAGGAATGTCTGGAGGGTTCTCACCAACTCTTTTGATATGTAGCATGGATCCAGGTAATTCTTAAGAAATTCTCGGGCAAGTTTTCTCAGACCTCACATCTGTCCACTTGCCTGCCTGCAGTTGATTCCAGAATAAAGATCTCTCTTTCTCTTCTGCTTTCCAAATCTTGTGTATCTTTCATTGATAAATTTTAGCCACTAAACAAGCAGAAAGGGAATTCTCGGAAATGTGGTTCTCAGCACCTCCTCTGTATGGCATAGGAGATTTTATGAGGGTGATTGATAGGGAGTTAAAAATAAACAAAATAGCATACCAATTTAGATGTAGGTAATGATGGATTTTTTTTTTTCCTATCAGCATAAAGGGCAACAGTGATAGTAGTCAGAGAAGCCCCTGAATAAGAATGTAGGGATTTCTAGGAGATGAGATATCATCATAACGAAAGCAGGGCCATTAGAGAGGCAGCATTCAATTAAGTGGGAGATGGAATGCTGTAATACTTGTTACCAAAAATAATTCCTTTGGTGTTTGTGACATCCTAGCATGTTATCATGCCAAGCCATATTTAACCTAGTACACATGAGAGACAGGTGGAGGCAACTTCAAGTAACAAAAAAGTTTTAAGATCAAGAAGAAATAAGAGAAGGCAGTAAACCCTAAACTTTAGAAAAATCCTATATATCTGGGCAAGATTTCTATATCCTGTGTATTCCAATCAACAAATTGGAACCAGAAATTTAGTTGTTTTGACTGGTGGTTTGCAAAAGACTTCCCTACTCAAGGCTTTATATTTCTAAGATTAGAGTGGAAACCATAGAGGGGCAGATTTTCACCACATTTGGCTCTACTCTCTCTGAATTGGGTCTTTTCCCTTTAAATGCACAAAGGAGAAGAGCAATGTTCTTGACAGGTAAATGATTTAAGAGAATATGCATAGTTGTAACAGTTGTTGAGACTAAAAGGAAATGTTTTGTTTTGGCTCCTCTATTCTCCAACTGCCAATCCAAGGGCATATTCCCAAAGATTGACTGTAACATTATTTTGAAATTTCATTGTTACATCTAGAAGTATGTTTTCAAATTTGCTACAATGTCCTTTTACCTTGAAGCTCTCTCCATTTCAATGAGACCTTGACATTCTTTGCCTCAGTACATAAAAGTAATGGAAGAAAAACAGAGAGAAAAAATAAATTTCAAGTCTATTTTGCAACTAGTGGAGTATTAACTGCTTAGAGAGAAAACTATTTTTGACTTCCAAAAGCCCGGGCACTGAGAATTAGAAGCCAAAGCTATAAAAATTTGGAATAATATACAATGATAAACAAGCAAATTCTCCCATACCAAAGGAAATAAAAGATCTTCTGAATTAGAAAACAGAAAATGTATGAGGGAGGGGGAGAAACAAGATGGTGAGAGCCTAGTTAGTACCTCTGAGGAGTGATTCTAAGCATTCCTTTTCCTAAGCTGTGTGTCCCTGGAATGGGCTACAGAGAGGAGAAACTGCAGATAGGTGTAGGGATCTTACAGAAGACAGGACTGATGCTTTATACTTCAGGTGAAGCCCAACAGTACCAGAGAAATGATGATATGATATGTCTAGGTTAGAGGTCCTGAAACTATCCCAGGAATTTCTTGAGGCTCAAGAGAGGACTAGAAGAACACTCAAACATTTCCTATTTCCCATGAATAGAGAGCACAGCAGTAGAGAAAGGGATGACAAACATAAAGATGACAGGGTCGGGAAGATACAGCATGTGGCATGGACCATTAACTGGATGTTACATGGATGGAAGCAGATGACAGAAGGAATATTTGCCAAGGACCAAGAAGCAAACACTTCTTTCCCAACAATGCCATGGCACTACATGAGCACTAGGAGCTTTGATGCTACCCTGGAAGAATGCAAGGTATAAGGAAGAAACATAATTTGACTGAGTAAAGCTTGTATTCAGTGAGTTTACTTTGAATCATCTATGATGAAGTATTCAACCACAGGGAGAACGGGGCCTCAAGAAACTAATTCAATTCTGTTTTAGGGAAAAATCACTTTGCACGTTGGCGTTTGTGTTTTATGAACTTTATGCTGACAATATCATAGTCTATAAACAGAGGATATGTATGATACAAAACATAAAGGTGCACCATAATAATTTAATCAGAAACCATTAAGTATTGTGGACTTAACAAAAACATTATCAATGAGATCCAAGTAAAGAGTGAAAGAAATGAGCTACATTTCCTATTTCAAAGGGCAGTCAACACAGCACATTAAAGATGCCTAATGGGACTTTTTTCCCCCCAGTGCCTCAGAAATTAGGCTATAATGATATCTGATTTACCCTATTACTCAACAACCTTGCATGAAAGAAAGAAGGCTTCCAGAACCTTGAGCCACATTATAGGCATTGGTCGTACAACTCAGGGAACTGCTTCTACATTAAAAACAAATAACGAAGCCTGGCAGGCAAGGCTCAGTGGTTGAGCATCGACCCATGAACCAGGAGATCTCGGTTCAATTCCCAGTCATGGCACATGCCCGGGTTGCAAGCTAGATCCCCAGTAGGGGGCGTGCAGGCCGATCAATGACTCTCATCACTGATGTTTCTGTCTCTTTCTCTTCCTCTCCCTTCTTCTCTCTGAAATCAATAAAAATATATTTTTTAAAAATTTTTTATAACTAGCAACATGACTAGTTTCCCAGTCTTCCATGTCTAATTTTATATTAATATCTCCAAAGAAACCTTTCCTGATTCCTCTAAAAGCTGGCTAGTTACCTCAGTGACCATATGATATGATTAACTGTTTGTTTCCCCTACTTAAAAATATTTTCATCTGTGTACTTTCATCTCCTAGTAAAGGGCTTGACATCTAATAAAACTAACAATCAAAGTAATAATAAATAACATTGGTAATGTTCATGTTTTCTAAGTATGTCACATATATTATTTAACTCTCATAAAAACTACATGCAGTAGGTACTAAGGAAACTAAGACATGGAGATGTTAATTTACATGTACCACATGGTCAAACTGCAAGAAGTGGAGCAAATATTTGAACCCAGGAAGTCTGACTCCACAGCCTGGGCATTTAACTACCACACTATACTCCCTAAATGTTGATTTTATAACAGTTCTTATACTATTGAGTGAGGGAGCCTGAACTCCCCTCTAGTTAGATGCATAAGGACTTCCAAAACAAGAAATCCGTACTGGTATGTATAGATCACTCTCACTAATATGTTAGATTTCTATGGAGCCAAAGGATATGGTAAGAGAAAGGAGGCATTGGTTTTACATTCTAGGCTCACAATGGGAAATTAAAATACTTCAATATAGGAAACATGAGAACAAGTATCTCCTTTGCCCACCAGAGAAGTGTGATTGAATGTCAAGTTCTGATTTAGAGTCAAAATCTGAGCTGATGATAGATCAGGTGAAGGAAAAGATGAAACATTTACACAAAAGAAAGGACAAAAAGTATGACATTATTGACTTGAGGTCAATTTAATTTTCGAAGCTACCAGTCCAAAGAGCTGTCCAGAACATAAATGGAATTAACATAATTTGTATCAAGGCTAGACTTGAAATCCTCTGTGTACTGTATTAAGCTGACAATGTTAACAGACTTTCAATGAGTTGAAACATTTCCCCATTTTGCACCATTAGTTTCTCAATGATTTGCAACTACTTGCCTGAAAAATAATAAACCAGGAGAACCTGTCCTAGTTCAGAACTCTGAATGTTGGAGCTTTCACTTTATTTCTAAGCTTGAGCAGATTTTGGTATTTTTATAAACAGGAACTACAGTGCATATTTGAACAGAGAGATGCTACCTGCAAATACTGGAGCTATTGCATGAAGAAAATCACTGTAGATAAGAAGTTTTAAAGCTCTTTGTCCTTAAAATTCAAAAAACACGCATTGTTTACCTGTAAGTAGAAACACTGTGATAGAGCTGGCACACCATGGAGCCTAGCACAAAGCCCTTCACATAGAAAACACAAGAAGTGCAGGCCATCATCAATGCTCTCTTACCTGCCAGAACTTCTGCAAAACCATAGCTGGCTATGAGCAAAATGTGAAGAGTTTTCAGTACATTTTCATCACCACCATATATCACATACACATCCAAAATTATGCAACCCTATAGCTGCCTGCTACTGAGTGCTCTATGGCAGGGTCTGGTATTACCCTCCAAGAAACTGCCTAGATCTCTGCACATTGCTCCACGTCTCTCTCAAACGTTACCTGTTTGGTTATCCATTCCTATGAGACCAGCCATCACCTAACTAGACCCCTGTGAAACAATCTGACAAATTAAGACCTCCTCCCTTTTTTACTTTTTAAACTGAGAACTTATGAAGACACAAAGAAATATTTTGTCTGATGGTGGAATTTCAGATATAATAGGAAAGATTGGGGCAGAGTGAAATCAGCAAAATAGCGAAATAATTTTCTCCTGCAATTCTCCCATCGAACATGAATTTTGACCGTCACCTATGAATGAGAATGTCTTAGTGAAAGTCCTGAAGTCCAGTGGACAGGTTCCAGCACACTGTTGGAAAACAAAATCTAAAATTGGACACAATGAAGAGGGTAAAAGGAACAGTTTCACTTAATGTCACTCCTCACCCAAGGTGGATGAGAATATATAATGGAATATTATTTAGCCATAAAAAGGAAAGCCTACGGATTAATCATTATGCTAAGTGAAATAAGCCACAGAAATATAACTACTGTATGGTCTCACTTAAATGTGGAATATAAAAATTTTAAAAATTAAGTCAAACTCAAAGGAACACAGTAGAATGGTGGCTGCCAGCAGTTGGGGTTTGGAGGAAATGGACAGATGCTTGTCATAGGGTACAAACTTTCACCAATAAGATGAATAAGTTCTGAGTGTCTAATGTACATCATGGCTACTATAGTTAATAATACTGTATTGCATAGTTGAAATTGGCTAAGAGAGATCTTAAGCATTCTTACCACACACATGCACAAAAGATTATAGGATGTTGGATGTGAGGTGATGGTTGTGTTCATTCACTTGATTGTGGTACTCATTTCCCACTGTATACATGTCAGAGCATCACATTGTACAGTTTAAATATATAAAATTGTATTTTTCAATCCACTTCAGTAAAGCTCAGGAAAAATGGGATTGGCGAATGAGATATTGCAGGGAAACTTTTATTGTCTGTGCATAAGACTTAACCTTTTACCTTGAACACAATTTTTAGTGTAAATGAGATTTCAATGTGTCTTAACAGTAAGGCATTTAACTTTTCTCAACTTGTGTGTTAAATTATATATCTTTTCTATGTACTTCTGCCTACTCTGTGCTTTAGACGTTTAGAAGACCATGTCGGAACATGTGGCTTATGTCATCAAGAGGAAGGGATCTATACGTTTCTGTCACATAAAGAACTTTAATTAGTAAGTTTGTACCAACACTTCCTTGATAACACAATGATAAGTTCAGTTTGATATAGAGGCAGAAGTACTGATCTGGGACTCAAGTAATTCCCTCTTGCTATTTCTTCCACTATAATGTGAAGAATGTGAATTAGGGGATCTCTAAATCTTCTTCTTGCTCCAATATTATACTAATGTCTAAAGCTTATACTTCCCAAATTCCAATGAACAAATGTGCTCACATATATGGTTACATTAAGCTTTGACAAAAATTTAAGATGGGAAGATGTTGGGGTTTTAAGTTCCTTTACCCAAATATATTATTTATTTAAATAGGAGACCCTAGAAGACAGAAATGTGTTTAAAATTCAAGGAGTATATATCTAATTGTATAACATTAAACATTATAACAAATATGTGTGTGTGTGTGCATGTGTATGTGCGTGTGCACTCTCAAGAAACTGAGTTCCTTAAGTTTGACCACCTGGTAGCTCTTGTCCATCTGTAAAGCCAGCTTCAGAGAAGTTAATCATCACAAAATATACAACACGCAGTTCAGGGATAATTTTCTACAGAAAACACTGCACAGTTACTTCTTACTATTTAAATGTTATGCATGTGCCTTTGGAGGATAAAACATTTGGAGTAGCTTTTCAATTGTGATATTAAAATTTCCTACATCATTCGGAAACAGAGATACATGAGAATATGTACACATGGACTATAGAAATAAAGCTCAGAGAGGCAGGAAACAGCTTCTTTTATGATTTTTGGCTAATTTATGTTTTAATATTTGCAATGTACACACAGAGGCTCATTGGATATATCATACATTATTAAGCAGAGTTGGTAGTTCATAGGTTTTTCTATGAGGAAAAAATGGGGTGTGGGTAAGGAAAAGAGTAAATGAACACAAAAAAGTGACATTTCTATAAAATTTTTTTTTTAATCAAGAGCCATTTTTTTTTCAAGTTCTCCTTTTCAAAATATTGTTTGGAGAGTGGGAAGGAAAAGAAGAAAGCTATAGCCACCTGAGACCAAATTACCCAAGTGCATTATTGCCTAAACTGTTATACAAATATGTTGGCTGACAGACAGAAAGACTGCTGAAATTTCATTCCCTGATCACACCAACTCCTTAAAATGGATTGAGACACTTAAAAGGTACATTTAAAAAAATAACAATAGGCTGGAAAAATGGGGGGGGGTCACTTAGTGAAGTGTATGATTGTCTAACCACTATGCTGTACACTTAATCCTAATACAAAATGATATTTAATGTAAAGTGTAATTGAAAAGTAAATTTTTTTAATTAAAAAATAGATAATGAGCAGACATGAATTTCCTGGTCTATGCTATCCTTTTCTTTTGATGTCAAATACATAAGTGAACATGAGGCCCTCTAATGAATGAAGGAGTTGAAGGATCTTCTATGAATAGTTACTGCTCTACCACCAAAGTTGTACAACAGTATGTGTCAGAACCTGATGGACATTTATATTGTAGTCCCCTTGATGAGGTAGGGTAACATTGGCTAAGATCAAGTTCTGGGGGAAAAAAAAACAGTAAAATTTTATTTACAGGTCCTTCACATGATGGATGACTCCTGAGCGTGACTAATCTAATCTATTTCATGTCAATCCTATGCAGTTTAAGATCTGAAGGGATATTATTTTTACCTTCTCTCATAATTTCAGAGCTACACCCTATTAGAGTCTTTAGCCCCTATCTGTAATAATTAATTCATTCAGTCAACATTAGGAGGTGCTTTGAGCTATATATTAAATGATGAGGATTAATTTTACTCAGAATCTGCCGTAGTTTTTGTCCAAGTTTTTCCAGACAGCTAGCTGCGGTTACAGTGGAATTAGTGACCCTATAAGAAAGTGCAGCTAGCCTTCTGTTACGGTAGGTTTCTAAAAATTAATCAACAGAAAACTTAATTAGGCTACAATAAAATTGACTTAGATTTCACAAATGATTAGATATTTTTAATATATATATATCTTTATTGATTTCAGAGAGAGGAAGGGAAAGGGAAAGAAAGATAGAAACCCAAATGATGAGAGTTATGGATTGGCTGCCTCCTGCATGCCCTTTGCTGGGGATCAAGCCCGCAATGGAGGCATGTTCCCTGACTGGGAATCAAATGGCGATCTCCTGGATCCTAGGTCAATGCTCAACTACTGAGCCATGCCTGGCCAGGCAAATGTTTAGATCTTAGATTTGGAATTCCTGAATACTGAGTGAACATATGTACAAGTGGCAGGACAATGTTATTCATCCAATGTGTCTGTGCTTCCACCTATGGGCCTAAGGAAGCAGAATGGTTTATGGTTTATTCATTTATTAGAAAGCCTGTATTAATTCAGTTCCATAACCACTCAATACAGTTTAGCCATATCAATGCTTTAGAACCATTCCTACCCAAAAACATTGCCAAAAGTTAATTAATTCTATTCATTCATTAAGCATAGATTTTTAAACATAGCATCTACTATGCACCAAGGATAATGTTAGGTATTAGACCTATGGGAACAAACAGGGAAACAAAAGGTGCCTACCCTTTAGTTGTACACAATCTAGTTGCACTAATAGCAAACAACAGAACAATTTCAAATGCTGGAAAATAATAAACTTACATTAGAATACAGAAAGTGTGATGGGTAATGATGGAAAATGACCACTATCGGAGTATAAAACATGGCTTTCAATGAATGAGGGTCCAAACTGAGATCTGAATAATCTTAAATCTGATGGGGAAAATTCACTTGTTTGAAGGAACTGACTGGATACTTCAGTTAACTTAACAATTAGAACTGTAGACCCACAGACACATAGTCTCAGGAGTTATCCAGACCCTTTGGAGAGGACATTCCAGAGAAGCAGTGGAGTTGAATGAAAATAGAAATGAATGGCATGTGAGACAAAAGACTTCAGTCAGTTCAAATGCTAGATGCTTTACATATGTATCCTCTCTAACCTCAAAACTAGTTCACAAGAGCTGTACTTCTATAGCTATTTTACCATGAGTTTGAGTAAGGCACATATCACTCTAACCCTCTGTCTCTTCTATAATCTGGGGATAACATTTATATTGTTAGAAATTCCTAAATTTAATATTTTTCGTCTCAGAGAAGAGGAAATTTTGCTAGCCTTTGAACTAAACCTTGAGATAATTCTAATATTCAGGATTTTTAAACATATATTATAACCTCAAAACATGAATGCTTTAAATTCACTGGGCTCTTTAGCTAGCTTTATCTAAAATTTCATTATTAGTAGTAAAAATTTAAGCAGTAATTTAAATTTAGAGACAGATTAATGAGATTGAGGTTTAGTTCAAAGGCTAGCAAATAAATATAAATGACCTTTCAAAATCCTTTCTAATACAATGATATTATAATGTTTAGCTATCCTTTGGACCTTTCCAACATAATTTATCACCATCATCAAGAAACATATTCCAAACAGTTATTTGGTGATACAATAATACTGACATTTATTAGGCAAGGACAGAAACAAAATAGCTACAATCTGTTTTTCACAATGTGTAACTGTGTTGAATGCCAAAACATGGAAGTAAAACAAATGGTCCCTTTGGAAATTCTAGTTTTAATGTGTCCTTTGAAAAATTATCTTTTTTCTGTATTATACACTGCCTGGTAGACTAATGCCCCAAATGATGACTGAGTGGCCATCTATCAACAGATGTGCAAATAATCTGTTACTGGGGAGTGTCTGGTGGGATTAAATTGACAATTATAATTTTATTATTATTATTATTATTTTAAAATTTATATTTATTATTGAAAGTATTACAGATGACAGATGTCCTGTTCCCTCCCCCATTGATCTCTTCCACCCTGCATCCACCCTACCCCCAGGCCCTCCCCAATGTTGACAATGTCTGTTGACAATCATAAACTGGTTCACTTGCTGATAGCTCCTACCAGCCAACGTACTTGAATTTATATTAGCTGGTTTTTAAAATTAGAGTGTTTTCATGGTGGAATACTGAATTTGAAAAATGACAATAATTTCCTTGCTTTTGCAACTGAATAATCATTTTCTTTTTAATATTTAAGAAAACATCAATACTCATTCTTGTGAGCATAAACCCATTTGAGAAGTTAGATGAAGTCTCCATCCATCTCCAAAGGTAATTTCCTTTTAGTTTGATAATACAGTAATAATTGACTTGCTACATATAAAATTTAGTATACTGCCATTTACTTTGTGTCCTGATAAGTGCAAACCCATTCCTGTAATCACATAAGGACTGTTTAAAGGTGAAATCAGTGGTAAGTAGACTGTGAGAAGATTAAATTGCTATTGCATTTTGGATAGGCATCTTGCTTGTTTGATTATGTTCAATAGCTATCTGAAATACATGCGTTATAAAGGGAGTTACCAATGTGTGGTCCTAACAATTCCAACTGATATAGTTGAAGCAAAGTTTTGAGAGGTAAAGCAGAAGCTGAGATACCCAAATGGGATGTTAGTGAGGGAAGGGTCCCAAAGTAGCTGAAATAGTCATGGGCTGAGCTTGAGGAAGACTGACTTTTAGTCCAGATTATAGTTAGCACATGCTTGACCTGGCTTTATTCATTGGTCAAGTGAGAAACTTAGATTAGACAATATGTAATATAATTTCAGTAATCATATTCTATATTTCTATTGCTAGAATGTGTGTGTGTGATGGCCCATATTTTCCAATGGTGAGGAATAGAAAATCATATATATAGTATTTTAAGGCACTATGAACTGACAGAGCTACTCCGTAAGGGGGAAAAATGTTTCCTAGATAGGAAAACTAACAATCTATAGCAATCTTAACAGAAACCAGAACTTACAAGATAGAAAGAACTACAGATCCCAAAAGAGAGGGGCACATATAATTTTTTATGGGAAATATGCTCTCTGGGGATACAGATAGATAGAGATAGAGTACTCTTGAGTTATGCTTCCCTCCCCCCCAATATGATGGAAATCACTTCAAATTTGGAAACAAGAATCTAGGTTCTTATTTCTAGTTACACTAGAGCTCAGGCAAGTAAATGGCTCTTTTTTTCTTTTTATAGTAAAAAAGAGCACCCTCAAACTTACGAGTTGCATAAATATTGCATAGTCAAACATACAAGATATCAGACTCAGAAAGTTATTCTATATCATACTTTAACCTCTGTTTCAATCATCCTTGCATATGCATAAAATAGATGGTTATTGCAACAACTCAGGCACCATGCTGGCATTAACACCAATTTTTTTTAAAAATATGTTTTTATTGATTTCAGAGAGAGAGGAAGGGAGAGGGAGAGAAAGACAGAAGCATCAATGATGAGAAAGTCATTGATCAGCTGCTTCCTGCACACCCCCCACTGGGTATGGAGCCAGCAACTCGGGCATGTGCCCTGACTGGGAATCTAACCGTAATCTCCTGGATCCTAGGTCGATGCTCAACTGCTGAGCTATGCCTGCTGGGTGCATTAACACCAATTTTGAACTATGTGCAGACGGACGTGTGTGCAGAATGGGAATAGTTTTCTGATTCAGAGTAAAATACACATAAATTTGAATAGCTTCCCCACTATCACTGTATGTAAAGACATACAAAAGGGCATTATTAAAATGATTATAAGGCTACATCTTAATGCATTTAAACATTTCAAATGTATGATTTTTTTTTTTTTTTTGAAGTAAAATATCTTCTAAAAAATTTAGCCAGAGAATTCTGGGAAAGTTTGTGCAGTGCTAGCACAGTTTCAGATCACCCCACAAATACCACCCCCCCCAAAAAAAAAACCAAATTAACAAAGAAATACCTAATAGCCAACATTTACTATATAAAAAACTAATAATGATCCCTTTAAAATAAAACACACTTAGAGACAAGTCAAGAAGTAGAACCACATTGACTGGTATCAAACATGAGGAAGAAGTGATAGTAAGGAAATGGGACTTTTAGTGGCTCTAAGGACCAGAACATTGAAAATTGAATTGACAACAGGTACTCACACTCAAAATGAAGGGTTATCAGTAGGCATGGGAAGCTTGACAGCCAGTGAAAAACAGCATCTAAATCTGAGAGGGAACTATACAAGCTCTAGTTTTGCAGAGAGTACAGAGGGATTATGTAAATATCTGAGGGTGAAGGGCACACTCTGACTAGGAATTTGAAATAAAGCAACCAAATCTCAGCTCCCCACAAGGAGGAAAAACTACTGGGAGTATACCTAATCTACACAGGTCACAGAAACTCTGGCAGAAGTCAATTGAGGTTGAGATCAACAGGGGGGAAAGAAGCAGAGAAAGCATATTGGAAGGTATTGTAGTCTATTTGAGCTGCTGTAACAAGATACCACACAATGGCTAGCTTACAAACAACAGAAATCTGTTTCTCACAGTTCTGGATGCTGAAGGTTCTAGATCCAACTACCAGAATGGTCAGGTGAAGGCTCTCTCTTCAGGGTGACAGGCTTTTTGTATACTTACATGGTGGAGGGGGCTAGGGGGCTCTTTTATAAAAGAACATTAATTGCACTTATGGGGCTCTGCTTTCATAACCTAATCACCTCCCTAAGTCTACACTCAATAACACCAGCACCTGTGAGGGTTAGGATTTCAATATATGATATGAATTTGGCAGGAAGGGAAGGGGTCACACAAACATTCAGACCTCAGCACAGGGGGGAAAAGCACATTATTTTAACACATCATGAAATCAACAAAGAAGGAGTCTTAGAGTTGAGAAGCTAGGAAAGTTTTTCTCTTCCTCTTCTAAGAATATGGAAAAATTGCCTAACCTAAGCAGAGAGAGAAATATAAGGCAGGCAGCAGACTCCTCTTTGGGAAAATGCAATTTCCCCCAGATTGATACATGGGCTTAATAAATTTCTATCAAAATTCCAGCAATATTTGGGGTCGATATTGAAAAGTTTAATCTAAAATTTATATGGAAAGGCAGAAAAACTAGTAGAGCTAAAGTAATTTTGAAAAGGAGAATACATAGGGATGAATCACTCTACCTGATGTTAAAACTTGCTATATAGCTATAAAAGCAAGAGAATGTGTTGTTAATAGGCTGAGGGACAAATATACAAATCAATGCAATAGAATAGAGAGCCCAGAAATAGACCCATACAAATCCTCCCAGCTGATTTTTGACTAAGTTACAAAAGCAATTCAATGGAGCACACAGAGTCTTTTCCACAAATGCTGCTGGAGCTATTATATATCCAGAGATAAACAATGAAACATAAACTAAAATGCTCACATTATACACAAATTATTGTAAATTGATTATGGATTTAAATGCAAGGTATAATAATATAAAACATTAAGAAGAATTCATAAAAGAGAATGTTTTGAATTAAGGTTAGATGAATTTTTAGATATAATAGCAAAAGCACGATCTATAAAAATGGCAAATGATAAGCTGAACTTTATCAAAGTTAAAACCTTTTTCTTGTATTAGGAGGATAAAAGAACAAGCTACACATTTTGGGGGAAATAGCTGTAAACCACATATCCAACAAGAGACTTGTATCTAGATCTAGAATATATAAAGAATTCTCAAAACTCAACAATAAAACAACCAAAAAGATACAATAATAAAATGTACAAAAGATGTAAAGAGACATTTTACCAAAGAGAATGTATCAGTGGCAAATTAGCCTATGAAATGATATTGAATATCGCCTATGAAAACATCTAATCGGTTTGCTAAGTAAAACAAAACAAAACAAAATATAATACAATACAATACCAAATGCTGGTAAGGATATAGAAAAATGATCATGGAGCAAGTGTAACTCTCAAACACTGCCAGTGATATTAAGAATAACACAGATACTTTGGGGGGGGAATGGGCAGGTTCTAAAGTGTTAAATAATCAACTACCTTGGCCTCAGTAACTCTACTCCAAGAGAAATAAAAAACAAATACAACAAAGGATGCTTACAATGATGTTCTAAGCAACCTTATTCTTAATAGTCAAAAATTAGAAACAGTCCAACTGTATATCAACAGAAGAATGCATGACCAAACAGTATACACTATTCAAGAACAAAAAGGCATGAACTACTCATACACACAACATGTATTAATCTCCAAAATATGTTGGGCACAAAAAGCCAGACACAATGGAGCATAAAATGTATGGTTACATTTATATAAAATTTGAAGGCAAACAAAACTTAATTTATGATAGACAAGATTCAGAATAATGGTTTCCCATGGGTGGGACCTTTTAATTTTAAAAAGACACAAGGGAACTTTCAAGGTAATGAAATGTTCATTATCTTGTTTTGGTTGATAGTTACATGAGTTAATATTATCAAAATTCAGTGAACTGTATAATTGGGATCTATGCATGCTAATGTTTCATGCATAAACCATTATAAAAAGTAATAGGAAGAAAGGTTGGTTCAAAGGAATTGTGGTAACAATAATATACATTTTATTCTAAAATTAGATGAAAAAAGTACAGATATATTAGAAACAAATAAAGAAAACATACATAAAATAACTGAAAGGAAATATGTCAAAATATGAACAAGGGATTGGACCATGGGTGTCTTTTGCTTTTCTCCCTTTCTGTGAATTTAAATTACTTCTGATGGATATATATTACCATGAACTTTAAAATGCATTTTTAAAAAATCAAAAGAAAAATACAGAAATTAAATAGGCTTCAGTATAAGCTTTCATATGACTCAATTTATATGTCAAATAGCAAACACCCAAGAAATACCTAACAACCATTTGTCAGATCATCTCTTCTGATTTATTTCTTAACCAGTTTACTGAATGACCGGGACTCGATAATGTTGTAAGAGGAAACCAAGTTTATTATGTTTTTATGGGCCTTTAAAACCTTCTATGGGATTATTTCTGTTTTTCACTAAAGGCTGGATGCTCACACATGTCCCAGAGTTGTTGTTGTTGTTGTTCCTCTTAGGTTATAAGCAAAGATTCCCTTTAACACTAAGGCTCTAATTCAATACAATAGTCACATTATTTCAATTCAGTCCAACCAAGAAGCCCAGAATTGGGGAGGATGGTCACAGATAATGTCTCTGTTTTCTAATCCACCTTCTTGCTCACTATCCAAGATGTCTGCTCCCTACAAATTTTTAGTGAGAAAGAAACATAAGGTGCAGAAAAATGATAAACTAGCATGTCAGTCCTCTGAATACGGAGAATAGAATATTGGTTCTTTCATTTGTGGGGCTCTTTTTGGAGGTTCCATACTAGGGACCTCCTAATGTTCATATTTTAATTAGAAAATGCCTCTTCTTTTATTCCAATTTATCATTATTGTTGAAAGTATTACAGACGTTCCCATTTTCTCCCCATTGATCCCCACCCTGCTCTCACCCCCCAGGCCTTCAACACACTATTGTCTGTGTGTCTGTGTCCATGGGTTATGCATATATGAATTTAAATTTTTTGGTTAATCTCTCCCCCCCCCCCCACCCCACTTCCCTCTGAGATTTGTCAGTCTGATCCATGCTTCCATGTCTCTGGTCTATTATGTTCTTCAGTTTATTTTGTTCATTAGATTCCACATATAAGTGAAACCATAAACAAAACAAAAAGGGAGCCCACTGTATGGGAGAACATATTTGCTAATAATATACCTGATAAGGGGCTAATTTCCAAAATATACAAAGAACTCATACAACTTAACAAAAGGAAGACAAACAATCTAATTTAAAAATGGGCAAAGGACCTAAATAGACACTTCTCCAAAGAGGACATACAGATGGTCAAGGGACATGAAAAAAATGCTCAAAGTCACTAATTAGCAGAAAATGCCTCTTCATTAACTGACTTCTTAAAATAAAATCTTCCCTTCATCTGATGAGCTATAGGTTTCCCTGTAGTATTGGAATCAGATCATTCCAACATGGTCCCTTTTAAGACTCACCAGGCTAGTTTTCTTCAAAGTCCACATTTGCTTTTTAAAATCGCACACTTTTGCCCCCCCTTTTAGTGAAAGGTCAGCCTGCTGTCAAGAGGGCCCTCTTTGTTTTAGTGCTTAGGCCAATGATGCTCGCTAGTCTCTCACTCCTCTCACTTTTAGATTTCTCAGGCAAGTGTCAGTCCTGTGTTTTACAAATTTCATGAACGCTTTTCAAACTTTCCCAGGGCTGCCCTGGAAGCCACTCTCCAACTTGCTTAAGACTTAAGAAAAGTAAAAGTCACCCCCTGTTCCATTCTGTGGTAGATCATGCACAAGACAATGTAACTCTCTAAAGGTAAATTAATTCCCCTATCTATTTCCATATAAAATCTTCAATACTGTCCAAGTGGATGAATACATAATGTTGACAGAACCTGTTGAATAATCCCATAGCATGTGCTGATAGGACATCTGGTTCCAGAACAACCACATCTAGTCTAGAAATAGTTTTACCAATAGATGTTTTAACAATGTCCTGTACATAGACACCTAGCAGAGGGGTTGCTTGGCTTACGAAGCCAGTGCTAAACCCCCACACTGGGTTAATGCCCTTCCTCTACGCTGATATAGCATAGTACGCATTCTTCTTAGCATGACACTAACATAGGTCCATTTTTGGTTTTACTTAATTCTCTTCCTTACTAGTGAGCCACTTGATAATAGAGTCTGTCTTTTTTCTCTGTGTTCATATAGCCTGACAATGCTTTGCATTTTATTAGATGATCAATAAGTGTTTGTGAAACAAATGAATAAACCTACCTTTGCCTTATAATCTAGTGAGAAATTAGGCTCCGGTACCCTGTTCCAATCTTTCTGGTTTGAGATTACTGCTTTACTAGTTGACATCTCTTGTGAACTGACAACACAGTAAGGACTTCCAACACGGGAAACTCAGCCTCAGAGGAGAAGGTATACAAACTAATTGAGCTCATGATTTTCTTTGTAAAAAGCAGAACAAACATAAATTTCAGGTTGGTCACAATCATTACATTAAAGGATTCTTTAAAATGATTTCCACCGAGTTAATTAAAAATGTCTCTTGTTATCTAGGTTCTTAATTGGTTTATATACTGTGTTCTTAGTGAGCAACTTCCCAAGAGACTTAGCAGCAAAATACTAAATAAATTATCATATGCAAAGCAAAAATGTGAAATGTCCTGAAGTGAACAACCTGATGGTAAAGGCAGCTGCAAAAGGAACATGGACTTTGCAATGAAAAATTTTAAGAAGAGTTCAGAGACCCATTCTAGCTTTTATGATTTGCTGAGAACAGGTGGCTGGATAAAAGGCCTAGTACTAACAAAAAATAGATTATTTCCTTCTCAATATGTAAGCTTCACAGAATGAAAATTGAACAGATTTGTAGTGAAACATGCTAGAGCTTACAAAAATGGTCTTGTATATAAATTTTATATTTTAATGCTCTTATAAAAGAATAAAAAGAAACATAATGTTTAAAAATATTATTCTCATCCATCTGAAAATGACAGATACTATAAATACTACTTTGAAAAATATGCCATTTTGGTAAGTACTTTGCAATAAGAGTTTGATTAAATTTGAATAGTTTTAACAATTTTTCTGTAACAGAGAGCAGTAAAATATTCATACATCAGCACATCAACATAACAAAATAATTTTACATATAATTTTAACAAAATGAAACATTTCAAGATAAATATATTTCCATAGGCCACTATTATCTTTTCACATATTATTAACAAAAAGTAGTCAAAGGATTTCTGAGTTCTCATAGGATAAATACAGCTACCAAAATCTGAATCCATACATTATCATCAGAAAACCATATAGATAAACAAGGGGAGCAAAGTAAATTCTCCATGTCCCACATCTACAACTTAACTAAGGTATAGAAACCAGTGCAAGTTTTAAAGTACTTATAAGTGTAAATTAATCATGTTAAACTATTAACCATGTCCAGGACCCAAGCCAGAATAGAATATCAGATAGACTATCAAAAACAAGTAAAAGAAGCCAGGAACTAAGAGAGGCAGATCCAGAATAATATCCCTTCTGGAAAAAGAAGGATCTTCTCTGAGAAAGAAAATGCTGAGAAAAACATGAAAATGGATGGATTAGACCCGGAGAGTGGTGAATTTCAAGAAATAGTCATGGAAGCGTGTAGAGCCACAAATCGCAGGCTTGGGAGAACATCACTTCTATAAGAAAAAAGAGGCAACACGGAAGACAGTTGCATTCTTTGGATACTTAGTAGATAGAGGAGAAGATGAAACAGGAAGGGGGAGTGGGCAAAATGAGCAAAGGAGGGAAATTTAAGGATTCGAGAGAAACAAAAGTGAATCACAAAATCAAGCTCTTCTACCTGCATAAATATGTACCATTCATTTAAAAAACACACACACCCAATACTTCATTTAACATTAGAAACCTAGCACATAACCCCAGTACCTTAAACTTATCAAATATTGCTGGTCCCAAAGAAGATCGACATTTAAAACAGAAAACACAAGTATATCTATATAACACTATTCTAAAATAGAAGGAAGGAAATGTGAATCAAATTATTTCAGTTAATAAAAATTATCTGGAAACAAAAACAAAACATAAAGCATTGAAAAACTATGATGAATATTCTAATGTGTATTCAATATTCAAAATAATAATTTTCAGATATGAAATAAAACCTCTAATAAGAAATCCAAAACCTCAGTCACAAACAAAAAGAAACGAAAGGTGATTTGACTCAGGAATGAAATTGAAGAAAAAAAGACTAAGAAATTAAGATGATTTCACAAGGTGCCTAAGGGAGAATGGATTCCAATAAACACCTAATAAGAAAAAGAAATAAATAAAAAATAGAAATAACCAAGCGCATGATAATTATTAAGAACTTATCTCAGGAATAGCAATTCTAAACTCTGGACATAAATCAGTCACAGAGGCATGAACAAGAGCAGAAAGATTTTGCTAGAGGGTTCATGAACTGAGAAAGGCAGATGTACATGTGGGTTCCTGTTTTCACCATTTTTAGCAGGAGAGTTCACACAGTTGGTGCTTGCATGGGAAAAACCACAGGCTCTCTAAGCTGGGGAACATGAAGATTTAGTCTAGAGCAACCATAAACATTAGAAAGAGAGAGAAGGAAACCAAGGAGGCAAAGAGTCAGAGAGCAGTTCTTTAAATTATATCTGCTAATACCTCTGGCTGATGCTGCAACCACACATGCGTGGAGCATCCTCAGAGCAGCTCAACTGAGAACAAATATATGAGCTTATGCGCTATGTAAGAAACAGAGTTTTCAGTTTAAACCCAACAAACTGCATTTCCTACCAAAATAAAACGTTCATCAGAAGGTAGGGAAAAGGAATACAAAGTCTCCAAAATATAGCATTCATAATACCTTGGATACAATTCAAAATAATATCAGATAAGAAGAACTAGGAAAGCATAATTTCATTTTAAGCAACAAAGACAGTAAGTGGCACCAACCCAATGATGGAATGAGTAAGCAAAGATTCTGAGCTGGCTATTAGAAGTATCCTCAGCAAAGTAAAACTTCATACTCATAAATAATGAAAAGCTAGTAAATCTCAACAGATAAATGGAAAAAATAGAAATTTCAGATGTGAAAAAAACAGAATTAGAGATTAAAAATTAAATTCACTGAATGTACATACCAGCAGAATGGAAATGACAAGAGAAAGAATATGAACATGAACATAGATGGGTAGAAATTATATAATCTGAAGAATGGGGTGAGAGATTTTTTTATTTAATTAACACAAGAGAATGAGAAGATAAATCACAGACTGCGAGGCAATATTTAATTAAAATATATCTGATAAAGAATTGTTATCCAAACTATACCAAGAACTCTTAAAATTCAACAATAAAAAAGAAACAACCCAAAAAAAATGGGCCAAAGACTGTAACAGACACCTCGCCAAATAAGATATACACATGGCAAATATGCATATGAAAAGATGCTCCACATCATATGTCATCAAATTAAAGAATTATGAAATACTACGACACTTCTATTAAAATGGCAAAAATCCAAAATACTGACAATACCAAATGCTGGTGACAATGTGGAGCAACAGAACTCTCATTCACGGCTGATGGGAATACAAAATGGTATAGCCACTTTGGAAGACGGGTTCGCAGTTTTTTTAAAAACTTAACAGATGCTTACCATACAATCCAGCAATTGCACTCCTTGGTATTTACATAAAGGAGTCTAAAACTTATGTCCACACAAAAACTTGTACACGGATATTTATAGCAGCCTTATTCATAATTGCCCAGATTTAGAAGCATACAAGATGTCTTTCAGTAGATGAATGAATAAACTGTGGTCCATCTATCCACACAATGAAATATTAGTTAGTACTAAAATGAAATGAGCTACCAAGCCATGAAAATATATGAAGGAACCTTAAATGCACATTACTATGTGAAAGAAGCCAATCAGAAAGGCAACATACTATATGATTCCAAATAAATGACATTCTGGAAGAGGTAAAACCACAGAGAAAGTAAAAAGATCAGTAGTTGCCAGGGGTTTGGAGTGGGTAGGTGGGGGGAGCAAGTTGAGTAAGCAAAGGACAGAGGATTTTTATGGCAATAAAAGTATTTTAAATGGTATTATATTGGTGGATACATATGGTTATACATGTGTCCAAACCCATGAAATGGACAACACCAAGAGTGAACCCTGAGGTAAACGATGAACTTTGGGGTGATAATGACTTGCATTGTAGGGTCATTGATTGTAACAAATGTACCACTCTGATTTGGGATGTTGGTAGTTAGTGTATTGTTTTTTGGTGTTTTTTAAAAATTCTGTGTATTATGATGTTTTAAAATCTTAATAACCTTTCTCCCTGTGGAGAGACACCATTCCCTGGGCTGTCCAATTTTTAGAAAGAGTACAAGGCTCAACCAGGAGCATGTCTTTGGTATGAAAACTAACCAATCCAAAGCCATACCTCTTTTATCTAGACTGTACACTCCAGGAGGCAATACTGCTCTGCCTTAACCATGCCAGGGACAGCTTCTAGGAAACTAGGGACCACCGCTATGCCTTACAGCCTGCCAAAGGAAAATGGTATAAAATGTACAGGAGAACCTGTACAATTAATAGTTGGCTATTATTCAATTAATAATTGGCTACTAACCAGGAAGTAAGGATGCTAGAAGAGAATTAAACATCTTTAAAATGCCGAATGAAAAAAACACACAACCAAAAACCTGCCAATCATATTTTCTTTTTTCCAATAAAAATATCCTTCATTAATGAAGGGAAAATAAAGACATTTTCAAATAATAAAATAAAAATAAAGGAATGTATTGCAATCAGACCTGTATTACAGGTAGTAGTAATGGAAGTTATGCAGTCAGAAGGAAGTTGATTTAAGATGGAAACTTAGACCCTCAAAATGGAATAGAGAGCACTGGAAATGGAAAATATAAAAAGACAATTTTTCCTTTAAACTCCTTCAAAATACATAAAGTTTAAAGCAAACTTTATAACATTATGTTTTAGGGCATATCATCTGTGGCGATATAAAACATCTAATAAGTATAGCATAAAAGATGAGAAGGGGATAAATTGACCTTTATGGGTACAAGGTTTCTACATTTTATTTAAAGTCCTGCAACATTAACTGTAAGTGGATTGTGAAATGTTGAGGATATATCTAATCTTGTAATGTAGATTTTAAAATACTTGGCCCAGTTTTGAGGCCCTGGTTAGAGGCAGGTCAGTGCCCCATCCTGAGCAGCCAATTAAGTCTACACTCTCAACCACCTCCCTCCCTTATTGGGCTCTCACACTCCTGACCACATTATGCTGGCCCTAATTACCCCAGGGCCAGATATTAGACAACCATGGACAGCCCCTGTGCCCCAGAGGCCACTGAAATTATTCCAACTAGCCAACCCTATGCATGTTTCTCCCTTTCCTTCCCATAGAAACCACAGTAAAGGTGTTTGCTTATAGTTTCCCGCTTTCCCTCTGCCTCTAGTGCTTCCCTTGGGATGCTCTAAACACAGTAAACACAGTACTTTTCCCTTGGTAAAGTACTGTGTTTTTCCCAGGGAACTGTAATTAGAATAAATGTAAATCTCTTTCTTCTTTCTTATTCTTGATCTGTATCTGACCTTACTATACCAGATCTAAAGTAATATGGTTAAAATAATTCTGTAGACAAGTCACTGAAAAAAAAGGAAGCAAAGAAGTATAGCAAAAAGCCAATAACTTTAAAAAAAATGGAATACTAAAATTTAATCAAATAATACAAAAAAGGCAGGAAAAAATAAACAGAGGGATAAAAGGCAGAAAGGATAAATTAAATAAAAATATTGAAGAGATGATAAAATGATAAAAATGAACCAATATCAATATTATATTAAGCTTTAATGAACTACACACTATAACAAAAAGACAGATATTATAAGAATGCATGAAAAATCAGGACTAAACTACATTCTGTGTACAAAAGTCACATCTGACATAAAAACACAGATAGGATGAAAGTAAACAGATTTTAAATGTATAGCATGAAAGCTGTATGGATAAAAAGGCTGAAGCAACTACTTAATATAAATAGATTCAAGACAATGAGTATTATCAAAAATAAAATGGGAAATTTCATAATGATCAAGGCAATAAGTCATCACTAAGATGTAAGTATTATAAATATGTGTGTGCACCTAACAACAGAGCTCTGGAGTATACAAAACAAAAAATGATAGAACTAGAGAGAAATAGATAATTCCACATTCATAGTAGGACATGTTGTCAAGAGTAGGAAGATGCAGCTACTAATCTCAAGTGAGGTTTTCTACCACATGGAGGACCTTGGAGATCATAATAATCCCAGTACCCAGTAGGAGGAGATCACAGACCTCAGCTCACTGAATCTGAAATAGGTTCAGATTTTCCAAGGAAGACTCAAAATACGGCACTGGTTGGAACAATCCTTTACTCACAGAAAGGAGGAGAGTCACAGCAAAATCAGTGTCTATAGTATGTGCTGGTTTCCCACGACAAGCTGGTCCTTCCCAATACTCTACTAGGAGATAGACTGCACACACCACCCTCATGTTGCAGGCAATGAGAGTGGGGCTGGTCAGGTGCCATATGACACACATGCTAAGGCAACATAAGGAAGTTCACTGCATGCCCAGGATAGAGGACAGGTTTTCATAACGAGGAAACACCTGGGACCAAGCAACAATCCATCACTCATTTTCCATACTGATTGGGCAATCCGTGAGAAGGGTGGCAGGTCATGGGGTGGTTGCTTCCTCAACACAAAGTATCTATTCTAATAAGAACAAAAAGCTGTCCTTTCTATGATGAAAGCAGTCCACTGTAACCAACCTACAATCAGGTACCTACCTGATCACCCCAATAGATGGTGCAATATTGAGGGTTCTGTGTCCTCTACTGCTGGGAGGTTGGGTACTCATGTAGCCATAGTCACTGAGGGTCACATAATAGCTGCTTCCCCAACAGATGCTAACCCTACTCTCTCAGCAATTGATAGAACTAGATAAAATAAGCAATACAAAGAAAACCTGGAAAACACTATCAACTAATGATAACCAACAACTGAGTGATATACACTCCTTTTTCATGCACCCAATGTAATTATTAATCTAAATGAAGTACAAGGGCATAAAACCGATATCCATAAATTTAAAATGATTGACATAGTACAGAGTATGCTTTATGACCAGTGCAAAATTAAATTAGAAATTAATATAAATGATATCTATACATATGAAAACTCCAAATTTTTAGAAATTAAAAAACATAATTCTAAATAACACTGGGTGAAAGAAGAAATAAAAATAATTAGAAAACATTTTAAACTGAATGTAATAAAAATATACCATATGGAAACCTGTGAGATGCATCTAAAGAAGTCGTTAGAGGAGACCTTATAACTTTAAATGCATATATTAGGAGTAAAAAGATCCAAACCAATAATTTAAGGATTTATCTAAAGAATCTAGGAAAAGAAGAACCAAATTAAACCAAAATAAATAGAAGGAAAGAAATAATAATGATAAAGACAAATATCAATTGAACAGAAAAATAAACAAAAGAGAAAATTAATTAAACTGAAAGCTGGTGCTCAGAAAAAAATCAAACTTGGTCAAGACAAAAAGAGAAAATACACTCACTAATTACTAGTATCAGAAATGAAAGAGGGAACATAATTAAAGTATTATAGACATTGGAAGAATAAAAAGGGGGTATTACAAAAAATTTCATGCCCAGAAATTTGACATTTTACATATATTGCCAATTCCTTGAAAAACACAAATTACCAAAACTAATACTTACAAAAATAAAATAATGCATTGCCATATGCAAATTGAAGAAATTGAAATCACAATTAAAACCCTTCCCTGAAAGAAATTTCAGGCCCAAGAGGCTTCATTGGTGAATGTCATCAAACATTTAAAGAAAAATAGTAGCAATCCTACACAAACACTTTCAAAATATAAAAGCAAAATAAACACCAACCCATTTGAGCAGATCATTACTTCATTAATACTGTAACCACATGCAGACACCGCAGAAACAAGAAAAGTACAAATCCATTTTCCAACAAATATAGACGCAAAAATTTTTCAGAATATATTATGAAACCAAATCCTGCAAGCACAAGAGGTTTGACCCTAGGACTTCAAACTTCATTTTTCATCCAAAAAAATTAATCAATGCAAGTCACCATTATTAATAGATAAAAGATAAGAAAACATGACGATTTCAATAGATGCAGGTAAAGCATTATACAAAATCCAACAGTCTCTAATGGTAAAATCTCTTTGAAAACTTGAAATAGAAAGAAACATCTCCAAATTGATCAAGGTTAAAGAAAAATCACCCATAGCTATCATACTCAATGATGAAAAACTGACTGCCCTTACCTTAAGACAGGGAACAAGGCAGAGATGTCTGCTCTCAGCACTGCTATTCAGCATAACCTCCAGGGTCCCAGTAACTGAAATAAAAGAAAGAAAAAAGAAAAGACATTGGTAAGGAGAAACAGAATTACCTCTGTTCATAAAACACAAGATCACTTACATAGAAATCCCTGAGGAATGTCCAAGAAATGGTCATGTGAACTGAAAATCTTAAGGAAATTACAATAGAGCTACTAGAAGTAATAATTTAATTTAGGAAAGTCACAGGATACAAGGCCAGTATCACCTCTATCAAAACTGAATATTTTTGTTCTTTGAAAGACACGTGAAGAAAATGAAAAGGCAAGCCACGTGTTAGGAGAAAATATTTGCAAATATATCTCTGACAAAGGTTTGTAAAAAGAATATATAAAGAAAATGTTAAGAGAAATAAAGCAATTGAAATGACAAAATATTTTAAGAAACAACTTCATCCAAGAAGGTATATGAATGGCTAATGAGCACAGACGCCACCACTAGGCATCAGGGAAATAGAAATAAAAAGTATGTTAAAATACTACCCACCTACTAGAAGGGCTAACATTTAAAAGATTGATACAACTTAGTGTTGGTAAAGAGGTAAAGGAACTGGTGATGGGATTGCAAAGTGCTAAAATCTTATTGGAAAACAGTTTCGCAGTCCCTTGTGAGGTTAAACTCACATTTATTATATAATTCAGCAATACCACTCCCAGGTGTTTACTCAAGAGAAAGAAATACATATGTCCACAAGACTTGCATGTGAATTAAGACTGCATTTTTCATAATATCCAAACATTTAAAATAACTTCCATGTTCATCAACCTATGAATAGATTTTTTAAAATAGAGTAAATATGCATTATTGGTATCTACTCAACAATAAAAAGTAAATGAACCATTGATACATAGAACAATAGGAAGTGAATCTTTAAAAGATTCTGAGGAAACAACATATATATCCATTTGCAAGGAATTCTACAGAAGACAAAAATATAGTGTCTGAAAACATATTAGTTTATTAGTTTGCACTTGGGGCTGTGGTTTGGGGGATGAAATTTGATACAGATAAGAATGATGTAACTTTATGGTATGATGGCAATATTATATTTTCATTATGGTCAATGGTCATTATATGATTGTATACAACTGTATACCTAAAAATAGTGTAATATATTTTATAATTTGTTTTATGTAAATTATACCTCAATAAGGACGGGTGAGAAAAGCAGCCAAGAAAATTAAAACATAATAATGAAGAAATAATAATAATGAAGAGATAATTATGTTTCCATGGATAAAAGAAGATATGAATCTAAATACTTAAAATAATTCCTGTGATACCTGAGTTGTCTACACTGGGATATCCTAACAAAACTATTAGACCTTAAATATATAGATTACATCCCCAAGTCTTCTAGGAATGGGGAAAACTAGTCATTTACAAAAGAAGAAAATCAAGTGGCATCAGCATTCTCAACATCCAAATGCAAAACAAATCAATAGTGGAGCAATATTTAAAACAAACAAAAAAGCTCAAAGAAATATATTGTAGCCCAAACTTTATATCTAACCAAACTTTATATCTAATCATTTAATTTTAAAGGATATAGAAAAACAGTATCAACCACTGAAGTACTCAGACAATATTGCTTTAATGTACCTTTTCAAATGAATCTATTAAAATACTATTAGGTAACTTTATTCAATCAAAATATGACCGGAGATACTTAGGCAAAAGGACTAATGGTGAATATTGAACATTTTCAATTATAGAATGAAGATTAATAAGTAGACATAAACATGGAAGATAAGCACATAAATGTTATATGTTCTGACAAAGCAGAAATAACACATCTAAAAATGGGAAGAGATAGGAAAGAGAAGTGAAAACAGATAAATCTCATTTTAAAAGGTGAAGTGGTATGCATTACAGAAGGTATTAGATTGAAAATAACCATGAGAATATATATTCCTAAATAGTAAGAGAATAAAAGAAGAGCAAGGAAAACAGACCATGTAGAGATGTAGAAAATATAAAATACATATTAATACAGGATAAAGAGTGTGAAATAACTGATAATCAAATAAACACATCCCACAGAGAAGATATCAAGAAAACAAAAAATATCATTAATACAGCATAAATAGTATGAAATAATTGATAGCCTTTATATAAGTAAATGGACTTAACTCCCATATTTAAAAAACAATTTGAGATTGGCTCATAAAGCAAACTCACACTTTGCTTATTAAAAGACACACCTTAGTAAAAGTAACTTACAAAAGCAAACTATAAAATAATGGAGTGCCCTCAGGGGTCCTGGATCTGTCACTTGCTTCAACAATATTTGGACAGAACAGACCCAGGGCCACCCTTTATTCCAGCCTCCGACCACTCTCCAATATCTTCTCCAGTTGCCACCTTTGGAACCACCTCAGCCATCCTCAGCCTCCAAGACCAGCCAACACCGTTTTTCAACCTTAACTACTTATTGCTGAGCAACCATGAGCTCCCAAATTCATCAGAATTACACCACTGAGGTAGAGGCTGCTGTCAACCGCCTGGCTGACTTGCATCTGTGCAAGTAGGGCCTCCTACACCTACCTCTCTCTGGGCTTCTAGTTCCACCATGAGGATGTGGCTCTGGAGGGGGTGGGCCACTTCTTCCTCCAGTTGGCGGAGAAGAAGTGCGAGGGCGCTGAGCATCTTAAAGATGCAAAACCAACGCGGTGGCCGCATTCTCTTCCAGGACGTGATGGAGCCTTCCCAGGATGAGTGGGGCAAAACCCAGGATGCCATGGAAGCCGCCATGTCCTTGGAGAGGAACCTGACCCAGGCCCTTTTGGATCTGCATGCCCTGGGTTCTACCTGTGCAGACCCTCATCTCTGTGACTCCTGGAGAACCGCTTCCTGGATGAGGAGGTGAAATTCATCAAGAAGATGGATGACCACCTGACTAACCTCCGCAGGCTGGCCAGCCCTCAGGTTGGGCTGGGCAACTATCTCTTCGAAAGGCTCACCCTGAAGCTTGACTAGGAGCATTGGAGCCCAGAGGCCTTTGAGGGGCCCCTCTGCATTCCCCTGGTGTCTGGCTTTTACTGAGCCTTTCCCCAAAACCCGTAGCCATTCTTTTAATCACCCTGGAGCCCTCTGCCATACATTGGACCAAGTGGAAACAATAAAGTTTTTTGCAGCAAAAAATAAAATAAAATAATGAGCAATGTATACAAGGAAAATGCAAAGAATAATTATTATAATCCTGGTATTAGAAAAAATGAATTTATCTCCAAATACATTAAATTAGAAATGGAAATTTTACACAGGCTTTTTTTTTTTTTTTTTTTTTTTTGGGGAAGCTCTTTATTTCACCTTCAATTTTAAATGATAGACTTGCTGGATAAAGCAATCTTGGTTGCATGTTCTTGCTTTTCATTACCTTGAGAACTTTATGCCACTCCCTTCTGGTCTGAAATGTTTCTGTTGAGATATTCACTGACAGCTTTATGGGTACTCCCTTGTAGGTCACTGATTGTCTCTCTCTTGCAGCCCTTAAGATTCTCTTTATCCTTAACATTTGCCATTTTAATTATGATGTGTCTTGGTGTGGGTCTCTTGGAGTCATCTCAATTGGGACTCTCTGTGCTTCCTGATCTTCTGTAGCTTTTTCTTTCACCAGGTTAGGGCAGTTTTCTGTGGTTATTTCTTCAAACAGGTTCTCTGTCCCTTGCTTACTTTCTTCTCCTCCTTGTACCCCTACAATGCAGATGTTGTTACATTTCATGTTGTCCCAGAGTCCTCTTAAACTATCTTCTTTCTTCTTTTTTTTTTTTTTTACCTTTTCTTCCAAATCACTGATTTATCCTCCACTTAGTCCAGCCTACGTTTAATTCCTTCCAGTGTGTTCTTGATGTCAGATATGGTATTATTTCCAACTGGCCTTTTAAAATCTTTATTATTGAAAGTATTACAAATGTCCTCTTTTCCCCCCAATTAATCCCTTCCACCCTGGATGTGGGTGAGTGTTCTTTCTGTGATAGGAGGGAAGCCCTGTTCAGTGTGGAATCTCACCATGTACCAAGAGCTGCTAGGATAAGCTCCAGCCACCAGAATAAGTGGTTTAGCAAATACTGATCTCACTTGTTTTTATTCATCATTCTTAAGCATATGTATGGCTCACATTTTTTACAATATTTAACATTAGAAGTGTTTTCGGCCTTTATTTACGAGTTTGGTGATGTTTTTGTGACCAGAACTATATCCATTAGCCTATGGTAAGATTGGTTTTCTGATGTCATTCTGCCTAAAGTCACAGTATCCAGGAACCTATTGATTACATTAAGTGAGGACTTACTGTACTATTAGTAATATAATTATTTAACACATAGCTCAGCAAGAGGTCAAGTGTAGACAAATAGCTAAGGATGTAAAGGACTTAAAAATATAATAAATATAAATACATATTGAAAGTTATACCCTAATAATAGAGAGTAGATTTTCTCCTCAAATGTCATAATGCATCTTCAAATTTGACTATATATCATATCGGGTTACAAAGAAAATATCAATACAATGCATAAAGACAAAAAGATTAAACCAACATTCTCTAGGCACAATAAAAATGTAAAGTCTCTTCAACCAGGACTTTGGTTTTCTTCCTCATTTGCGGACATATTTTTTTGCTTCTTTGTATGCCTTACGATTTTTGTAGGGGTGCCAGACGTTATAGATTTTACCTTGTTAGATGCTGTATATTTTGTATTCCAATGGATATTCTGGAACTTGATTCTTAGATGCAGTTAAATTACCTGGAATCATTTTTATCCTTTTGAATGTTGTTTTTAAAGTTTGAAAAACAGAGTGAGAGCGGAATTAATTGAGGGGTAATCTGTCCCAGTGCAGTCAAATCTCAACTGCCACTGAGAAATCTATGGAAGGCATTGTGAATGATGAAGTTTTCTGCTACGGCTGTTGGGAACAGGAACTATTTCCAGCCTTGTGTGACTTCCAGACATTGTTCCTCCTAATTCTTTCTGGTATTTCTCTGATAGCCTCAGGTAGTTTCATTATACACCTGCGATTATCAGTACTCAACCCCAGGGAGACTTTACACTGATCTCTGGAATTCTCTATTTATAGCTCCCTCTTCTCCAGAAATCTGTCCTGAGAATCCAATGGCCTCACACTCCCTAGATTCTCAGCTCCATTTTATCAATACAAGGAGGCTGCCAGACTCTACCAGAATCCCTCTTCTCTGTGCTGTGGCCTAAAAACGCTCTCTAGGCACTAAGTTGGAGTAACCCCAAGCTTCACTGTGCTCATTTCCTATCTCTCAGTATCACTGTCTTTTATTCCATGAAGTCAAATATCTTAAAAACAATCATTTCAGATATTTTATTGGAGAAAAAAAATGATTTAAGTTGGGAGGGCAAATCCAATCACTATTATTAAATGTACTGTTAAAATAATTTTAATATATGGTAACTGGAGAGATATGACTTTGGGTAGGGGGGGACATAGAGCAATATACAGGTTTTGTATCATAGAAACCCACACTTGAAACCTATATGTTCATATTAACCATTAGCACCAAAATAAATTTATTAAAAAATAAAAGCTAAAACAAGAAATAAAAAGAAACAAAGCTTATTTTAAAATTAAAATAAATAAAATAATTTTCATTTATAACCATGTGTCTGTTTTATATATTTAAAAATGAAGTGAATAGAAAGGATTGGAAAAAGCTAAGACTAAAATTAAATGCACACAGAGATAAATGAGCACAACTACATGAAATATAAAACCACAGAAAAAACAATAAACCTGTTAATTTTTGAACACAGTACTCTGTGTATTCATAGAAACATATATTCTATGCACCAAAAAACAATAAAGAAATTTTAGACTTTTTAGTACCTTATTGTTAGTAGTGGTATTGGAGAAGAGTTATGCAAAGGAGGAAATATATTTAAGCTGTTGGGAACCAGTGTTCTCACTATATGAGAAGAGAGATACAGAAATGGAACATGGAACTATTCTCTGCTTATATAGAGAAAAGTGACTATCTACACATTATAAAAGGCATATATTTAACAAAAGAAAACAGCCATATAAGTCTACATTATGTGTCATCTCATCCTTTAATTTTGTTTATATTGAATTTTTATAAACATTACATTAAAATGTTAGATTTTCACAGATCCAATATTTTTCAAGATTATGCTTGATTCAATTATTGATAATTTTTTATTTCTTTATTGACACTCAAATGATCACAAGTAGTCAGTTCAAGGGATATTAATCCGGGTCATTTGCCTTTTTGGCACTATCCTAGACACTTAAATCATTATTGCTTTGGAGAATAAAAAATATGTGCAGAACCATATTTGCTTTTCTCTTACTCAAGACACAGCACTAGCAACTTTCTCCATTCTTTATAGTGGAAAACTGTAGTATTTAAGACCAAAATTTGGTCAGTTACTTACAAATGAGATAGTTCCAGACATGCACTGGTGGTGGGCAGCATGACAACTATAGTGTCAGAGATGGAAAATATCTCATTTTTAAGGTTCTGAGTTGCTGTTTATTTTTCAATTTAAATCTAATGTTATCCTGTGCATTCAAATTTTCTTCTAATATAAAAAATAAATTATTTCCTCTATAATTTGTTTATTTAGATTTTCATCTAAGCTATAATCACACCATTCTTGTTAAAAAGTCTTTGCTATAGACTGAATGATTGTGTCCCCACAAATTCATATGTTGAAATCTAATCTCCAAAGTGATAGTATTTAGAAGTGTTTTGGAGTTGATTAAGTCATGAGAGTGGAGCCATCATGATTGAAATTAGTACTCTTATAAAAGAGGCCTCAGAGCCTGGCTGGAATAGCTCAGTGCTTGAGCATCAACCTCTGATTCGGGAGATCGAGGTTCGATTCTTGATCAGGGTACATGCTGGGGGCATGCAGGAGGCAGCTGATCAATGACTCTCTCTCATATTGATGTTTCTGTCTCTCTCCCTCTCTCTTCATCTCTCTGAAATCAATAAAAATATTTTTTTTAAAAAGAGGCCCCAGAGAGCTCCCTCACACCTTCTGCCATGTGAAGACACAGAGAGAAGATAGCTGTCTATGAACTAGGAACAGGGCTCCCACTAGACACCAAGATGCCAGTGTCTTGATCTTGGATTTTTCAGCCTCCAAGACAGAGAAAAATAAATTTCTGTTGTTTATAATCCACCCAGTATATGGTATTTTCTTATATACAATGAAATGAACTAAGAGAGTCCTTTGCCTCACTGATCGCAATTTTATAATCAATTTAATGAATCTTACTTCAGGTATGTTATTATATTTCTGTATTATATTGGCTTTCTAATAGATTTCCATTTCCTAACTTACTTTGTACAGGCTTATAACAAAAAACATGCATTATTAATTGTTTTAGTCAGGATTCCAACAGAGAATGGTCATAGTCAAAGAAAGAAATAGGGGAATTTAACAAAGGGATTATTTATACAGACATGGGCAAGGTCTAAAGGGAATGAACTAGTGATGATGAAATACCCTGCAATAGCAACAGAAGAAAGCTTTGGAAACTCATAGACAGGAAGGAAAAGGGGAGAGAGAACAGAGTTAGCAAAACCCAGAGAGAGAGCTATAGATTTACAGTAGAGGTCACTGGGGCAGAGCCGGGAATGTACTTGAATAAAGGAATAGAGTTAGGTCATGGCCTTACAGGGAGAGACCAGGGAAATAAATATCCAAACATACTTCTCCATTTGCCTCCATAACTCCTGTTGATTTCTCTCCTTGGCTAATTCCAAGAGTAAGATGGTGATGAGAGACTCCAATGACACAGCCCATAAAACTTAGCCTCCTGGAACAAGAGCTGGGCAGAGAAGGAATTTGAGGAGAGAGAAAATGGAAAATGTCAACCTCTCCCCCCACCCAAACTCTTTATTTCTAAGCTCCAAATGATTTCTCTAACTGCCAGTTTCACTTATTCTATGCTATTTTACATCCATTCTCTTAAAAACAAATCTGTTCTTTTCAGAGCTCCACTCAAAACTTGCTTTTCTCTCCTACTGGGTAAATGAAGTCATCATCCAACCATGTGCTCAAGCCAGAATGTGACTATCATTCCTGACTACTTTCTTTTTTGTTGCACAATCATCTTTCAGACAACATAATTTAGAAACTACACCTTCAAAATATTTTTAAAAGCTCTCTCTGCTTTCAGTCCTGACTGTCATAGTTCAGGCATTATCTTCTCCATGGACAACTGTAAGAGACTCCTAACTGGTTTTACTGCCAGCAATTACACCCCCATCCATTTTTGTCCTTCACATTGCTACCCTCAAATTCTTCTCTTCATCAAGCCATATTGTCTCTTACTAGGACGACTTGTAGAGTCTACTCGTTTGTCTTTTCAGTTCCACTATTGATCTGCTCAAATCAGCCAACATTATGCCATAACAAAGTCCTGTCTTTCGTCTGATCATTATATAAAGGCCAAACTCCTTAGCATGGTATTCATGCTCTTTTGTGACATATCACCAACAGAATTTTCTAGCCTAAATTTCCCCATCACTTCATATTAATCTTATGCTCTAATCAAACCAAGGTTATTTATAGCTCCCTATAAATAATATTTTTTACAACAAGCATTTATTGATTGCCTATAATATGCCAGACACTGAGTTAGGTGCTGTGTATAAAAAGATAGATGAGACTAAGTCCATGCCCTCAATAACTTCCACTAATCTTAAGAGTTCTGCTAGCTGCAATACATTTCCCATTATGTCAGTCTGGAAAACTATTCATCCATGTAGATTCAGCTCAAACATGCTTTCTCTGTGAAGCCTTCTGAATTACACCATTTAGAGATAGCCACTTCTTCTTTGGTGTCCACTACTAACATACGTATATTTTTATTTTAGCACTTAATGCCCTACTGCTTTTATTTATTTATATGTCTTGCTCTATGACCAGCTTAAGTTACAGTAACATATTTTGCAAATCTTTGTATCCCTAAGTGCCTAGGACACAGAATTAGAAATACAAATTTAATTATGAAAATTAGTATTTATAGTGTTAAAAATAAAAAGTCAACAGAAGCTAAAAATATTAAAAATTTGACTATATTAATCAGGATTCTCTAGAAAAATAGGACCAATATGATATAGATTGATATATATAAGAAGAGATTTACTATAGAAATTGGCTCACACTGCTATGGAAGCCAAAAAGTCCTACAATCTGCAATATGAAAGCTGTAGAACCAGGAATGCTGGTAGTATAATTCAGTCCAAGTCTGAAGGTCTGAGAGTCAGGGTAGCTGATGTTATAACCCAGGCCAAAGCCAAAGGCCTGACAATCTGGGGAAGGGGTGTATGGGTATAAACCCCTGAGTCTGGAGGCCTGAGAACTAGTAACTCTGATGTCTGAAGGTAAGAGAAGATGAATGTCCCAGTTCAAGAATAGAGAAGGGGAATTCACCCTTACATCATCTTTTTTGTTCAATTCAGGCCTTCCACAGGCTGGATGATACCCACCCACATTGGTGAGGGTAGACATTTAGTCTACTAAATTACACACTAATCTTTTTCAGAAACACCCTCACAGACGCGCCCAGAAATAGTTTTATCAGCTATCTGGGCATCACTAACCTAGTCAAGTTGACACAAAAAATTAACCATCACTTGTCAAATAATAGAAAAATAAATAAAAATATTAAAATATTTATATTAATTAACTGCTTGATACATGGCAGACTGTAGGACTTTTTGGCTTCTATAGATGTGCGAGCCAATTTCTATAATAAATACCCTCTTTATAGATATCATTCTATATCAGATTGGTCCTATTTTCTGGAGAACCTTGATTAATATAGTCATATTTTTAATATTTATAACTTCTATTGATTTAAAAAAATTTTAATTTATTTGTTATTCTGTATTTTTATTATACACTTGGTTGAAAACTCCATAATTATTATTTTTTTAAATATGTTTTTATTAATTTCAGAGAGGAAGGGAGAGGGAGAGAGTGCTAGAAACATCAATGATGAGAGAGAGTCATTAATCGGCTGCCTCCTGCAAGGTCCTTACTGGGGATCCAGGTGGAAAACCTGCCCTGACCAGGAACTGAACTGTGACCTACTGGTTCATGGGTCGATGCTCACCCACTGAGTCATGCTGGCTGGGCTCCTTCATTTTTTTAAAAATACAGCTTGTAGCATCTACCAACCTAGCAGTGTTTTTCAAGGAGGTACTTTAGAAAATATGTTTATGGAAGTATAAGTCACTTCTTTTAGCATACAATTCTAAGGATTTTGACAAATGCATACTATTGTTTAAACTTCATCAAAATCAAGATACAGGATGTTTCTATCAGCTCAGAAAGTTCCCTCACGTTCTGTCTTAATCCATTCAGGCTTCTATAACTCAATACCACAGACTGGGTGGTTTATAAACAACAAAAATATATTTCTCACAGTTCTGGAGGCTGGAAAGTCCAAAATCAAAGTGCTGGCAACTCAGTGTTTGGTGAGATCTTGCTGTCTAGAATGCTGTCTTTTTACTGTAACCTCACATGGCAAAAGAGGCAAAAAATCTTTGGGGGACCTTTTTTATGAGGACACAGATTTCATTCTTTACCTAACCGCCTTCCAAAGGCCCTACATCCTAATACCATCACCTTGATTTTAACATTTGAATTTTGGGGGACACAAACATTCAGATCATAGCATGCCCTTTGTAGTTAAAATCTCCTGTCACTTCCAGAACCTAGCAACAATTTGTCTTCTGTCTCCATAGCAACAGCTAACACCAAACTCAGCTCAACTCCTGACAAAATTGGGTCAAACTACATAGTACAGGACTGGTAGAGGAGGAAGCATATTCATTACCAGGAATAACATCTATCAACATCAGTCTGTACTGTACACATGATATTCAGTACTCAACTAAAATGGTTAAGACACCATATACTAACAAATTTCAAAGCAATAAACAAAACCAGCTTTAGAGATGAACTTGATATGGAATTATAAAATAAAAATTTAAAAGAAATACATTTCATTGTATTAAAGGCTCTAGTGGAAAAGGCAGACAATAAGAGTACATCTAGAGCCTGGCTGGGCGTGGCTCAGCGGTTGAGCATTGACCTAGGATCCAGGCGATCTGGGTTCAATTCCCAGTCAGGGCACATGCCGGGGTTGTGAGCTCAATCCCCAGTCAGGGGCGTGCAGGAGGCAGCAGATCAATGACTCATCACTGATGTTTCTATCTCTCTCTCTCCCTCTCCTTTTCTCTCTCTGAAATCAATAAAGATATATTAAAAAAAGAATACATGTAGAATTTCAGCAGAAGGAAATATCAACTTGAAATGCTGGACCTGAAAAACATGGTAAGAGAAATGAAGAAAGCTTTTGATGGTCATTTAAGTATACTAAAAGTAGCTGAGGCAATAAGTGAATGAGGTAGAATATGTCAGTAAAAATTACCTAAATTGATATACAGAGAAAGAAAAGAAGAATGAAAAATGACGCATCTTAAAGCTTATAAGGAGAAGAGAGAAAGAATAGGGAAGAAAGAATACTTGAAGATATAATGGCATAAAAATATCTTAAAATAAGGTCATCATACCTTAAGAAGTTCAGAGGAGCCCAAGCAAAGCCTAAAATCATCCTATTCAAACTGCTTAAAGCCAATGGTTAAGAGAAAATCTTGAATACAGGCAGAAAAAAGATGCATTCTGTACTAACAAAGAAAGAAATTAGATTAGCTATTTCATCAGACACTATGCAACTAAGAACACAGCCTGATGGCATCTTTAAAATAATCAAAGAAAAATCAACATCAAACTTATCTTTTCAAAAGAAAGATAAACTAAGTACTTTTTATAGTGGAAATAAAAGCTTAGAGGATTTATTGTAAACCAAGAAAAAAAAAAAGTTAATGAATGAATTCATTACCAGAAAAAAATGTTAAAGCAAGTCCTCCAGGTATAAGGAATATGTCAGACAATAGCTTGAATAGACACATATATGCAAAACAATAAAAAATTGTACATATAATTAAGATGAAGGTAAATATAATATACATTTTTATTTTAGTCACTCTAAAATATAATTGACTATAAAAGAAATATAGTAACAATATCCTGGGCATTTTGAACATATGTAGAAATAAAATACATAGAAGTAGCATCAAAAGGGAGAGGGAAGAATTGAGGCACATATTTTTATAGTTATTACAGTAAATCTGAAGGTCCAAAAAATATTTGGAGGCAGGCTGTGTTAAACTAAAAATATATAAAAGAAAGCTAGAAAAGCATTCCATTTTTTTTAAAGAAGTAAAAATAAGCCAATTGTGGAAGCAAATGGAATAAGAAATGCTCAATTCCAAAGCAGGCAGAAAGTGAACGAACAGACAACAACTATCAACGTGATAGATTTCAATCCAAATGTATTGATCATTACATAAAATATAAGTAATCTAAACACATCAATAAAAAGGCATAGATTGTCAGAATTGATTAAAAAGACCCAACTATATGCTATCTAAAAGAACCCGACTTTAAAAACAAAGATAGAAATATATGAAAAGTAACAGGTTGAAAAAAGATATGCCATGCAAACACTAATCAAAAGAGCAAAGTTTTATATAAATATCACACAAAGTAAACATGAAAAAATGTTACCAGGAATAAAGAAGGAACTTATACCAAGAAGGAAATGTTGAAATATGTAGAATTACACAATACAGTTCTAAATAATCTATGGGTCAAGTGTCAATCACAAGGGGAATTAGAGAAAGAAAATAAAGAATTGAATGATAATAGCCATTCTAACAGGTGTGAGGTGGTATCTCATTATAGTTTTGATTTGCATTTTCTTAATAGCTAGTGAATTTGAGCATCTGTTCATATATCCATTGGCCATTTGAATGTCTTCTCGGGAGAAGTATCTTTTCAGGTCCTCTGCTCATTTTTAATTGGATTGTTTGTTTCTTTGGTGTTGAGATGTACAAGTTCTTTGTATATTTTTAATATTAACCCCTTGTCATAATTATTATTTGCAAATATCTTCTTCCATTCAATTGGAAACCTTTTTGTTGTGTTCGCAGTTTCTTTGTTGTGCAGAAGCTTTTTAGTTTGATATAGTCCCATTCATTGATTTCTGCCTTTTTAAAAATATGTTTTTATTGATTTCATGGACAGGGGGAGGGGGAGGGGGAGGGGGAGGGAGAGGGAGAGGGAGAGGGAGAGGGAGAGGGAGAGGGAGAGGGAGAGGGAGAGGGAGAGGGAGAGGGAGAGGGAGAGGGAGAGGGAGAGGGAGAGGGAGAGAAACATCAATGGTGAGAGAGTTCACTGCCTCCTGCACACCCCCCTACCGGGGATGGAGGCCAAAACCCGGGCATGTACCCTGACCTGCAATCAAACTGTGACCTCCTGGTTTATAGGTTGATGCTCAACCACTGAGTTATGCTGGCTGGGCCATTGATTTCTGCCTTTAATTCCCTTGTCTTTGTGGTAAAATTCATAAAAACTTCTCTAAGACTAAGGTTCATAAATTATCAACAATACAAGTAATAACAAGTGTTGGGGAGGTTGTGGAGAAAAGAACCTTCATTCACTGCTGGTGGAAATGTAACCTGGTACAGTCACTATGGAAAACAGTATGGAGGTTTCTCAAAAAATTGGGAATATAGTTACCATATGACCCAGCAACCCCTCTTCTGAGTACCCAAAAAATGTGAAAACACGTATTTCCAAAGATATATGCACCCCTGTAAATTGTAGCATGATTCACGGTGGTCAAAACATGGAGACAACCAACGTGTTTTGCAATAGAGGACTGGATAAAGAAATATGGTTCATCTATATATACTGTGGAATACTACTAAGCCATAAGAAAAGATGAAATGCTGCCATTTGTGACAACATGGATGGACTTTGAGAATATTACATTATTTGAAATAAGTCAGAAAAAGCCAAGAATCATATGATTTAACTTATATGTGGGATATAAAACTGAAACTGATAGACACAGACAACAGTATGATGGTTCCCAGAAGGAAGGGAGTGGGGAGTAGTAAAGGGTAAAGGGATTCAAATATGTGGTGACAGAAGATGATCTGACTTTGGGTGGTGGGCACACAATGCAATATACAGATCATGTATCATAGAAATGTACACTTGAAACATATAATCTTATTAACTAATGTCACCCCAATACATTTAATTGACAAAAATTAAAAACAAAAACAGAAACAGAAACTCAACCACTTGCAGTTAAAATATCTTAATTTTGGAAATCTTACAAGGATATAAAACCATGTGAAAGGGGTTTGTTCTGGTGAGGGTCCCTAAATCTGACGCGCACACACACACCTACACACACACACATGCCTCAGGTCAACTTTTAAAAATAAACATTGAGCCCAGCTGGGGCGTGGCTCAGTGGTTGAGTGTCGACCTAGGATCCAGGAGATCGGGGTTCGATTCCTGGTCAGGGCACATGCCCGGGTTGTGGGCTAGGCAGCCGATCAATGACTCTCTCATCATTGATGTTTCTATCTTTCTCTCCCTCTCCTTTCTTCTCTCTGAAACCAATAAAGATATGTTTTTTTAAAAAAAGGCAAATCTTTAAAAAATAAATAAAAATAAACATTGAAAGCTCCGAATCCTAGCCACTAGACCACCAGGGACTCTAAACATAAACATTGAATTTGATTTTAGAATACCTTTAGGTTTAAAGAATTATTGAGAAGATGTTACAGAGAGATGTTATACATCCTGCAGACAGTCTCCCCTAATATTAGCGTCTTACATTACTAGTAACATACATTTGTCACAGTTAATAAAGAAATATTGTTATATTATTATTAAAGTCAATACTTTATTCATATTTTCTCAGTTTTCCCCAAATGCAATCTTTCCATTATAGGATCCTATCCATAAAAACATTGCATTAAGTTCTCATGTCTTCCTAGGCTTCCCTTGACCATGACAACTTCTCCGACTTTCTTTGTTTTTGAATTCCTTGAGAATTTCAAGTAGTACTGGTCAGGTATTTTGTAGAATATCCCCCAATGATGATTTCGGAAATGAAGACCCCGCAATGGTAAAGTACATTCTCATCATATCAAGGATACATACTACCACTATGATTTATTAACCTGATATTAACCTTGATCAACTGCCTTTCCATATTGTTCTCTTGGGAGGAAATACCCTACATACCTCACAGTTAAGGAGTGGGGAGTTATGTTCTACCCCCTTTGGGATAAATTACCTACATAAATTATTTGGAATTTTTCAGCATGGGAAATTATTCTCTTTCCCATTTCTTTATTCAATCAACTATTTATACCAAATATCAAATTATGGTACTTATTTTAGACATTGACTTACAGTCCAAAACTACAATTCTTACTTTGTTGCTCAAATGCTTCCAGATTAAACACTGGAAACTCTTTCTGTTGGTTCCAGTTTCTTTTGAAATATCCTCATCATTGTGGGCTTCCTGTTCTTTATTTTTGTTGTTTACTTTCGTTAGTCCTAGAACCAATAATTTATGCAAGGACCCTAATTAACCTTTTTTTTGAGAATGGTATTAGGAACCAAGCTCTAAGTGTTAGGTGTGTTCATTGTAGGTGGGGTTTTGTTGCTTTTAGGACCTCTCATCTGAAAAGCAAGAAAATATATGTGTCTATACAAACATATACATAAACACACATCTATATGTCTATATAGTCTAGATACATTTATACATGTAAATATATAAATCTACAGTAATCTAAATATGAGTCAATATTCACATCTCCAATGTTAATCAGTTACAACAGAGATCATTAGAGCCTCTTCTCCTTGCTTATTTGTAACCTTCCGCTCCACACCATCTATAATCCACTTACTTGTGAAATTCCAGTATATGTGTAGAGTGTCCTCACTGTTGTTCACCCTTTCCTCTACGGGGGGAAATGATCAACTACAGAAAGTGCTTATATAGTTTCTTTTGCCTTTAGTCTTACAGATTCCTCTCAAGAGAAAAGTTACTAAGATCAGAACTTTACTCCCCTGCTGCCTTCAGTGAGGTTGTTTCATGTATTTGTAACACATTGAGATTTTTTTGGCATATTCTGCATTCCATCTTAGGTTCCTCAAACCTCTTGAATGGTTTTTAAAATTTGATATACTATGGTTTACTCTCTGTGCTTTAAAGTTCTATGGATTTTGACAAATGCTTAATGTGTTATATTGACCACTGTAGTAACATAAAAATAGTTTCACTGCCATAAAAATATTCCCTGTGATTTAATTTCCAATCTCTCCACACAGAAACAATGGCAGTCACTGAACTGTTTACCATCTCCAAAGGTTTCCTTTTCCAGAATGTTATATCATTGGAATAATCAATTTTTCAGAATGGCTTCTTTCAGTTAGAAATATAAATTTAATGTTCATTAGTGTCTTTTCATGCCTGATAGCTCATCCCTTTTTAACATGGAGTAATACTACATTGTTTACCCATTAATCCTTTAAAATATATTACTGTTGCTTCCAGTTTGGGGTGATTGTGGTGATTATCACAATTTGGTAATTAGGAATAATCTCCTAGTAGAGAACCAACATATACAAACTTGGTGGAAAAGGTTTTTTGTTTTTTCCCCCCAGCAGGTGGAGGGAGGGCAAGCTGGATTTACAAGTCATGATTGGACTGAACTGGCCTGTTTATCTTTGCACAATATCATGTATGTAGCTGCTTTCTTGTCTACGTATCTTTCAGGAATCCCTAAAGCTCACTTCAAAGATGACAGGAACAAACACAAAATCTTCAAGTTAGAAGTTGATTCTTTCACTGACATGAAGGCAAGTCCTGATTTCACACGAAAGTGGTGACTGGTGAAAACAGTTCCCCAGATCCTAAGAGTTAACTGAAAATAGTGACACAATTTTTTTAAAAAATCAGTAAAGGAATGTATATAATATTGCTCTTGTGTTTCCAGGAAGATCTGTTGCTCTCAGACTATGTAAAACAAAATTTATTCATGTTTTCTGCATATTAAAAAATCTTATTGTACCGATTGGTAAATATTTGTATTACTGTTGCTTCCAGTGTATGGTGACAATGTGATTATCATAATTTGGTGATTATGAACAAAGCCTCTGTAAATATTCACATGAGGACTTTTTATGGACATAAATTATCAAATTGTTGGGTAAAACACCTGGAAGAATGACTGCTGGAATGGTAAGAGCACATTTAATGTTAAAAGATAATTGATTATAGTCTATATCGAGGTTATTGACAGAGCTGTTCAACTCAACTCTATCCCGACTCATTCGCTTCTAGCTCCGCTTCCTGATTACTAATGGGAGTAGGTGATGAAGTCTTGTATTTAATAATGGGTTTGGTTACTTTTCTTTAAATTCCATGATGTTTTGCTCCAGGTATTTTGACTCTCAGTTATTTGAAACAAAGATGTTTAGGATATGTCTTCTTGGAGAACTGATCCCTCTATCATTATTTAGTGTCCCTTTTATCACTGGTAATTTTTCTGGTTCCAAAATCAGCATTTCTGAAGTTCATATTGCTATTCCAACTTCCTTGTGATTAGTGTTAGCCTGATATATCTTCCTCCATCTTATTACTTTTAACATATAGGACTCTATATTTAAAATTAGTTTGTTGTAGAAACACATATTTGGGTTTTGACTTTTTAAATTACGCTGATGGTCTCTCAATTGGTGCATTTAAACCATTCACATTGAAAGCGATTAATGATATATTTGTTATAATATCATTGATTAATATCAAATGCATTTATAACCACATTTATTCATTGACAGATTCTTTGTCTGCCATTTTTCATTTTAATTAAGCATTTTATAAGATTATATTTAATCCCTTTCTGTGCATAAAATAGTTTTTGAAACTATTTGGAAAGAGTCCAAGTGCCCATCAGTAGATCAGTGGATAAAAAAGCTGTGGCACATTTACACCATGGAGTACTATGTGGCTGTGAAGAGGAAGACCTTTTGGCACAGGGAACTAGACAGTATTATGCTAAGTGAAATGAGCTAGTCAGAGAAGGACAAGTACCAAATGATCTCACTTATATGTGGAATATAATAAACAAAATAAACTGATGAACAAAGTGGACCCAGAGACATAAGCTTAGAACAAACTGAGGGATCTCAGAGGGAAAGCTGGGGAGGGGTGTGGGTGTGGAGAGAATAATTAGGGAACTTGTGTGTATGGGCATGGCCCATGGACGTGGACATTGGTGTGGGGAGGGTCTGGGAGTGGGATGGATGTGGGGTGGAGGGACTCAGTGGGGTTGAAAGGGGGACATCTGTAATGGTCTCAACAATAAAGATAAAGTTAATTAAAAAATAAAATTAAAATTAAAAAAATAGTTATTGAAAAAAGTGATTTCCTTGGAGCTAAAAATGTACATTTTTACTTAATCTAAGTCAGCCTTCAAACAATATCCTTCATCACATGTACTATAGGTACCTTGTAACATAGTACACCCAATTCTTTCCTTCCTTACCTGTGACACTGTTCTCATTTATTTCACTTATCCATTTCCTAAAATTATTCAATAAATTATTACTCTTGGGCCTGGCCAGGTGTGGCTCAGCAGTTGGGCATCAATCTAGGATCCAGGACATCGAGGTTCAATTCCCAGTTAGAGCACATGCCTGGGTTGTGGGCTCGATCCCCGAGCCCCAGTCAGGGGTGTGCAGGACGCAGCCGATCAACGACTCTCTCATCATTGATGTTTCTATCTCTCTCTCCCCCTCCCTTCCTCTCTCTGAAATCAATAAAGATATAAAAAAATTATTACTCTTGGTACTTTAGTTACATTTTAACTTTAAGAATAAGAAAACTAAAGGGTTATATTTTACCTTCCTGCCTTCCTTCTCCAATACTCTTCCTTTCTTTATGTAGATCCAAGTTTCTGATCTATACAATTTTATTTTTGGTCTGAAGAAAATATTTTAACATTTCTTTCAGAGCAGGTGGACTGGTGATGAATTATTTCAGTTTTTGTCTGAGAAAGTCTTTATTTCTCCTTCATTTTGAAGAATTAGGTCACTGGATATTGAATTCTTAGTGGGTAGTTTATTTCTTTCAATACTTCACACATCACTCTTCTCTCTTCTTGGTGGCATGGTCTCTAATGAGAAGTTTTCTGTCTTCTTATCCTTGTTCCCCTATAAATACCATGCCCCCTCCTCCCTAGCTTCAGCCACCCCCTTTCAAGTTATTCTCTTTGTATTTGCTTTTCTGAAATTTAAATATGTTATCTCTATGTCAAGTGTTTTTGGCATTTATTCCCCTTGGTGTGCTGGGATTTCTTGGTCTTTGGTTTCATGTCTATCATTAATTTTAGATAGCTCTTGTTTAAAATCATCTCAAATATTTTTTTGCTACACTCTTCCTTCACATTCTAGTATTCTAATTATGCATCTTTCACATTTTTTGAAATTGTCCCACATGTCTTGGGTGTTCTGCTTTCTCATCTTTTTTTCTTTGTATTTCAGTTGGGAAATTGCTATTGACATATCTTAAAGCTCACTGATTATTTCCTCAGCTGTTTCCAGTCTACTGATGAGCTCATCAAAGACATTATTCATTTCTGTTGCAGTGTTTTGGATTTATAGCATTTCCTTTTGATTCTCTCAGAGTTTTCATGTCTCTCCATTAGAGCCCTTAATACATTCATCATAATTATATCAAATTCTCTGTATGAAGATTTCAACATCTCTGTCGTATTTGAATCTGGTTCTGATGTTTACTTTGCTTCTTAAGATCATGTTTTTACTTGCCTTTTACTATACCTTATAGTTTTTTGTTGAAGGCTAGGCATTTTGTATTAAGTATGATGTTGGGTTAAGAATCCTCTGCTGTAAAGATTGATAATGTGGATAGAAATTGCACTTTGTTTACTATTTGCTTTAGCTATAGATGCAGAGGCTTCAAATTCTTCCAGGGTCTTTATTTTCATCTTACTTCTATCCTTGGTCTTTCCTACGTACCCTTCCTTATAAAGATTCAGTATCATTCTGCTCCCAGCCACTATTATTATACCAGATCCCGAATACTACAGTGGTAAAGTATGCGAGAGTGAAAGAATTTCATAATTTTCCAATTAAATATCAGTTTTTCTGGGCCTCTGATTTTATCCTGTGACATTCACAATAGTTTTTTATTTTACAAATATTTTAATTTCATTTCCTCCATCACCAAGTATAAGTGGGACAGGAAGTCTAGAGAGGAAGGCTCTTTCCCCATGGCTCAGAGACAAGGTTCTGAAGTCTTTACCCTGGAGAGCAGGCCTTTGCTCTGAGGTTCTTTCTTCCAAATCCTTGAGGCGATCTTCCTTGGATTTTCACTATGAGAATTTGATGGGGCTCTTAGACATAAAGCCCATAAAAGTGTAGGTTGCCCTCTAAGATTGAAGACACCAGGAGTTTCTCATTCTCACACTATTCCACACTCAGTTTCCAGCAATTCATCCAAATTATCACCTAAGTGTTCCTATGAGGTTATGGCTACAGCAGCTTTCAATGCCGGTAAGCAGATCTCATTTCAAACTCTCTGGATTTACCTGTCATTCCAGGTTTGGGGCTGGCATTTGCCCTGCAAGTTCTGTTCTATGATGAGTATAAGAAAATAATTTATTAAAATTTTTCCTAATTTTTCTTGTTATGAGAACTGGAGCAATAAAATCTAAGCTCTTTGCATGTTAGAGCTGAAACCAGAAGTCTCCTTTAGGTCAATTTTAATACCAACTTATTGAAGCTACATCATCATCTGTTATCTTCTGCTTTTATATTGTACTGCCCTATATGCATCCACTGCAGATGATGGGGAATGGAATGATGGCCACAATTCAACTCTCTCATTTTCCCCTTACCTTATTCCTTTCTGGTATACTCAGGACATCATCTAGTTGAAAATTTCAGACTCTGTTAAACTGAACAATATATTTCATCTATATTGTGCTAAAATTTTTATTACCAATGACTGACTCAACTATATATTTCATAAAATACCCATATTTTATCATGAATTCTCTTCATTAAAGTACAACATATAAATTATAACTAAGGAGAAAACTGTAAATTTGTACATCGCACAAACCGAATCTGCTGAGATTTTTTTTTTTTAACATGGCAGCAAATATAAAGCTGATGTTCCAAGTCCCTTTTTCTAATTTCAGTTCTTATAAATTATGTTCACTATATAACTTTGTTTTTTTACTTTACTTGAGATATATAATATTAATGTTATAATTTGTCTGACATAAATAAAATAAAATGTTTTGAAGAAAGAACACTAATAACCCAACAGTAAAATCAACGATAGTGTTTCTTTCACCCAATACGGACAAAGAAAGGATCAGGTGAAATTCTCTTCCACTAATTTTCTCCAGCCTTGTGCCAAAGAGTTGCATCCAGATGTAGCTGGAGAGTGGAATTTCTTTCAGTTTAGTGATGGCAAAAAGTTATGTTTTTTGTTATTGTTTTGTTCTTTGAGTTTTGTATTTATTTTTTATTTTTTTAATTGCAGTTGGCATTCAATATTATAGTAGTTTCAGGTATACAGCATAGTGGTTAGATATTTATATAACTTACAAAATGAGCTCTTTGTTACAGTACCTGTGGGATAGCAAATAACTGATTCTTTAAACCTCATGGCTTTTAACACCCACCACCCAGATACCTTTCCCATCCTGGCCATTCTCCTTGGACTTTTAGACCTCCACATGCTTCAAGAACTGAAGGATTAATGTGCAGTCTAGCAGAGGATCTTCTACAACTGTTTCTTCAGGCACCTCAAAATCACCCTCTACTTTCTGGGTCTCCTATTCTGTCTCCCAATTCCCCACCCAAATATGTTTTCTGGAGTAAATACCATGCCACTTCTTGCCTGTTCAGTCTGAATGTTTTATCTGTAATTTTTCTCAGCCAGATGTAAAATCAGGAGGGGAAATATATTTGAAGGCATTCATGTGCCTAAACAAGGCCAGTTCTCAAACTTGAAATAATGAAGCTCAGAAAGCAATGTGTATATGAATCTCTTCTGGACCTTTATGCAGATTCTGACTTGGAAGGTTTAGGATAGGGCTGAGATTCTGCATTTCTAAGGAGCTTCCAAATTCTATTGCTGGTTCTCAGAATATATTTTTTATTGTATATATTTAAGGCATACAACTTGATGATTCTCTCTATATATAAATTGCGAAGAATCATCACAATGAAGCTAATTAACATATCCATCACATCACATAGTTACATATGTGTGTGGTGCAAACACTCAGGATATACCATCATCACAAATTTCAAGTATGCAGTACATTATCCTGATCTATAGTCACCATGCTCTCCATTAGATCTCCAGAACTTACTCATCTTTCAGAACTGAAACTCTGTACTCATTAACCAGTAACTCATTTCCCCCTCCCCCAGTCCTAACAAGTGATGATGAGGTAATATCTCATTGTGGGTTGAATTTGCAATTCCCTATTGATTAGTGATGTTGAGGACCTTTTCACATACCTGTTGACTTTGTCACATACCATGTCTTCTTTGGAGGAATGTCTATTTGAGCCTTTAGTCCATTCAAAAATGCTTTTTTCCTATTGAGTTGTGAGTTCCTTATATTTTTAAATAAATAAATGTATAAATAACATTGGCTTATTATCAGGTATGTAGTTTGTAAATATTTTCCTGCATCCTATAAGTTGCCTTTTCATTTTGTTGATTGTTTCCTTTGCTGCACAAGTCTTTTAATTTATGTAGGGCTATTTATTTATTTTTCCTTTTGTTTCCTATGATTTTGATGCCATATCTAAAAAAATTGTTGCCAAAACAAAAGAAAAAGTGTTTTCTCTATGCTTTCTTCTAAAGTTTTGCGGTTCCAGATCTCATTTTTGTGTCTCCAATCTATTTTTAGTTGATTTTTGTGTATGATGTTAAGATAAGGTGCAACTTTGTTCTTTGTATGTAGATTTGCAGCATCATTTCACAGCATCATTTATTGAAGATACGATCTTTCTTCCTCTGTGTATTCTTGGCGCACTTGTCAAAGATTAGTTGATCAGATTCGTGAGAGTTAGTTTCTGAGTTTTCCATCATGTTTCTCGGCTCTGACTGCCTTTATGCCAGCACCATACTATTTTGATTACTTTAGTTTTGTAAGTTTGAAATCAGGAAGTGAGAGGCCTCCAGCTTTGATCTTCTTTCTGAAGAGTGCTTTTTATTATTTGGGGTCTTCTGTGGTTTCCTATGAGTTTTAGGATTGCTTGTTCTATTTCTGTGAAAATTGATAATAGGATTATGACAGGGATTGCACTGAAGCTGTAGCTTGCTTGGAGTAGCATGGACATTTTTTAAAATATATATATATCTTTATTGATTTCAGAGAGAGGAAAGGAGACACAGAGAGAGAGGTAGAAACATCAATGATAAGGGAGTCGTGATTGATCAGCTGACTCCTTCATGCCCCCTGCTGGGGACCAAGCCCACAACCCGGGCATGTGCCCTGACCAGGAATTGAACCTAGATCTCCTGGATCCTAGGTCAATGCTCAACTGCTGAGCCACGCCCGGCCAGGCTAGTATGGACATTTTAATAATATTATTCCTTCTAATCAATGAACATGGGATTGTTCAATTCATTTGCATCTTCTTCGATTGATTCAGCAATATTTTATAATTTTCAGAGAATATATCTTTCACTTTTTGGATTAAATTAATTCCCAAGTACTTAATTCTTTGTGAAGATATTTTAAATAGGATTGTTTTCTCAATTTCTTTTGCCGGGACTTAATTGATAATTTATAGAAATTCAACTGATTTTTGTATGTTGGTTTTGTATCCTATAACTTTACTGAATTTACTGAGTCTGAACAGATTTTGTTGGAATATTTAGTGTTTTCTATACATTAATCATGGTTTTTGAAAAAGAGAGAGAGAGAAAGAGACAGAGAGAGAGAGAGAGAGAGAGAATTTTACTTCTTTTCTTATATGGATGACTCATTTCTCTTTCTTGCCTAATTGCTCTGGATGGAATTTCCAGTCCTGTGCTGAATAGGAGTGGCAAGGAGTAGGCAGCCCTGCTTTGTTCCTGATCTTATAGAAAAAGCTATTAGTTTTTCATCATTGAGCATAATGTCAGCTGTGGGATTGGCCCTTATTACGCTGAGATACACTGCTTCTATACCTAATTTGCTGAGAGCTTTTTATCATGAAAGGATGTTCAACTTAGTCAAATAATCCTCTGCATCTATTGAGATAATTATGTAATTTTTATGCTTCATTCTAATGAGGTGGTATACAACATTTATTGATATGCATATTTTGAGTCATCCTAGCATCTTAGGAGTAAATCTCACGTAACATTTTACATGATCTTTTAAATGTGCTATTGAATTTGGTTGCCTAGTATTTTGTTGAGGATTTCTGTATCTATGATGATCAGAGATATTTGCCTGTAATATCCTTTTTTTGTAGAATCCTCTTTGGCTTTGGTATCAGGGTAATACTTGCCTCAAAAAATGTATTTGGAAGTGTTGTCACCTTTTCAGTTTGTTTGGAATGGTTGCATTAACTCTTCTATAAATGTATGGTAGAATTCACCAGCGATGCCATCTGATCCCTGGTTTTTCTTTTCTGGGCAATCATGGATTACTGCTTTAATCTCTTACTCTTTTTGGTCTGTTCAGATTTTCTATTTCTTCATGATTCAGTCTTAGAAGGTTATAATTTTGCAGAAATGTATCCATTTCTTGTACATTATCCAATTTACATATATATATTTGTTCACATCTTAACTGTTCCCACAGACAGTATTTTGAATAGCAATGCTTAAAATTATTACCAAATTAGAACATATTAGATCACCAGAGATAATCTAGCAAAGCCCCTTTCCCCAGGGAAAGAATGACAAGATTTATGTACAAATTTGGAGTGTGGGGAAGAAGATGGGGTAGATTTAGAAAAATCGATTTCAGCAACGTGCTCATATGGTCAGTTCCATATTTTTAACTTTCTACATTGAGACAGGCTCATATTTTTAAATGTCTATTGATCATTTCCATCCAGATAGTTCCAAAACAATTCAAATTTAATATGTTCAGAATTAGAAATCTTTTTCTTTGTGTATTTCCAAACAGAGTTTGTGTCTTCCTTCCAAATCTACTAAGTCTGTACAGAAATCTAATTTGTCCTAGCCTACTCCCGCCCCTTATTTCACAACATATATCTAATTAGTTACTTCTGAAATGTCTCTCAGATTCACCACTTATTTCCAATTCCATTGGAAACATCTCAGTTTAGACTCTTATTATCTCAAAACAGAAGTTGTATGAAAACCTTTTCTTTCTATCTACTCGGTTTCTACTCAACAACCAACGTCTCAGCTCAAGTTATTATAAAACTACCAATGTTTTACTTCAGGAAAAAGAAAGTTGAACTCAGAAAGCATGAGTTACATGTAAGAAGTACTGATGAACAAGGAAATTAATAAATGTGTATGTTAGTCTAAGCTATCACTGACTGTGAAAACCACTACTAATAGTAACTAGTTTGGTGGTTATTTGACTGTGAGGAACTAATATATGTACTAGAGAGAAAAAATAAGCTGGGAGGAGTAGGATCTGGATTAAATTTTTTTTTTCTTGAGTTTATAGGGAGGCTAGACAAGTAATATGATGTCAGATAGAAAAAACAATATAAATATAATGTTGATAATTATTTAATCATGGGGATGATTACATGGCCAATCATTAGACCACCCTATCTTCTTCCTGCAAGCTTGAACATTTCTATGATAAAATTTAAAAACAAAAACTATAAATAAAAGAAAAAATATATAGGTAGATACAATCCAAAAGAAAACTGATACAGTAAAAATAATATTAAAATAGATTTTTACCTTAAAGGCATTTTGGAAGATAAACAGCATCTTCACATAACAATCACTGGAAGCATTTTTCTAGGAAGCTGTAAAATCCTGGCCAGGTCTGCATCAAACAATATAGTCTCTCCCAAGCTGGTGTTGCTCAGTGGTAGAGTGTCGACCCATGAACCAGGAGGTCATGGTTCAATTCTTGGACAGGACATATGCCAGGTTGCAGGCACGATGCCCAGTAGAGGGCCTGCAGGAGGCAGCTGACCAATGACTCTCTCTCATCATTGATGTTTCTTTCTTTCTCTCTCTGAAATCAATAAAAACGCATTTTAAAAAACACACACAAAAAAACTATAGCCTCAAAGTGTATAAAGAAAAATTATTATAAATCTATGCAAACATTAAATTCACAATCTTAATGGAAGATTTTTTAAATCTCTCTCAGACCCTGAGTACTTGAGCAGATAAACTATTCATAATAGTAAAAATATTGAATCATTTCAATTAATCAGTTTAATCTAGTGATGAGCTATAAAACTGCACAGAATTTAAAAATCAGCCCCTATTTTCAAGCACACATAGACTATTTCTAAAATCTGACGACATAATGGTTCATAAAACAGTTTCCTACAAAAAACAAAAGTGCTATACTGACCACATTCTATTACTACTATTTTAAAATTCAGAATCAGTAACAGAAAGATAACTAAGATCTCATATCTTCAGAAATTAAAGGAAAAACCATTTTTCATATAATTAATAGATTGTAGACAACCAAAATGAAAGTGAGCAGACAACTTGAAGTGCATTATAATGAAAAAAACACTTCGCCTGTCCTGTGGAATTCAGCTAAAGCACTACTTAGTTGATGAACTTTATTACCCTCCATAGTCCTAATGCTGCTGCTACATGAAAAAGATTTTCACTCTAATTTCTGTGAATATTCATTCTACACCTCCCAACATTTCTACGTGACCTGACCTCATTTCTCTCCATTTTTTCTATATGTTTTTCATTTACATGATTTTTAAAAGGACCCACAGACTTGGGTTAACTAAAATTACAGTTCGGTCCATCACCTCTGTTAGGGGCTAAACTGTATTCCAACAATATTCATATATGGCAGTTCCAATCCCCAATACCTCTAAATGTAACTATATTTGGAAACAAAATCTAGAGAGATATGATTAAGTTAAAATGAGGCCATTAGTGTGGGGCCTTAATCCAATATGATTCGTGTCCTTATAAGAATAGGAAGGGACGCCATGGATATGTGTGCATAGAAGGATGGCCATGAGAAGAGGCAGGAAGAGATGAGCTATCTGCAAGCCAAGGACACAGAGGCTTCTAAGAAACCAACTCTGCTAGCATCTTGATCTTAGACTTCCAGCCTCTAGAACTGTGAGAAAATAAATTTCTGTTTTTTAAGCCACCTTGTCTGTGGTATTTTGTTAAATTACTTAAAAGACTAGCATATAATTCCTGGCAGTAACTTGCATTATTTGCCAACCAAAAGGTACCTTTAATGTTACAGCTACCTTAACAGATACAATTTCAGGTATTTTTTGGTTATCTTTTGTTGACCAAAAATCAACCTTTGTTTATGATTAATGCAGTTTCTTTCCTTCCTCCATCTTTTTTTTTTTTTTAATAATTTTGAACTGAAGGAATCAAAATTCATTAAGCCTTTAAACCACACACAAGAAGTATTTATTCTAAGAGATTTTTTTCAAATTTAACTGGAAGAGTAAGTCTCGAAGTTTCTAGAATATGTTTAAATAATTTGATTATCTGTTTAAAGAAATAAAATTAGTGAAATAATGCTCCAATATCAGTCAACTTTTTAAGGGAAAACTTTTAAAAACAAGGGGCATTGTTAAAGTGTTTCAGATGGAAGAATAGATAACCTTGAGTAGACTATTCTTACATATGGGTAAGTCCCTCTGTTAGTTTTGCCCATTAATTAAAGGAAGTAATTTTATGTGAGTCATAAACATGGGATCAATCCATAAAAAGAGAGCCTCCACTGAAAATTTCATCAATTAGGAACTTCCTTATAATTATATTATATAAAAAAGATAGTTTATAAGCTTAAATAGGGCCCTGAGACTACTTGAAATCTATCAATCAAGTAATAAAATTGAGTAAGTCTGGGCTCTTGAGAGAAAATATTAATAAAAGGAAATATGCATACTTGTGATAATGCAGGCTTTCAGGTCCATTAATTCTTCCTCCGTAGGCTAATAACTATAATAAACTAGAGATGAATCAATTTAAACAAAATGGAACTTCTGTTCACAATAGGAGTGATAAAATCTACAATAATGAACATATGACTATTTACTCAATTTATTGTCACTGGGCCTCAGTATCTGAAGTCTAACATATTGAATCCTACATTTAGAAAGGACACTAAAAACTAGTTTAGTTGTTCCCAATAAAAGGATTATTCACATTAGCACTACTGAGCTATAGATGAGCCAATTGCACCCCAGATTTACTGTATCAGACTTTCTGCTTTGGGGGACCTTGTATCTTAATTTTAAGGGAGATTCTAAATTCTGATTCTGATGAGAATGTAGGTTAGAGAAAACTAGTCTAACCTCAAACCCAATATAAAAATGTCTTTTTTTAATAGAAGTTGATACCCTGGCCAGTGCCATTCAGTTGGTTGGAGCATTATCCCTTGCACCAGAAGGTCATGGGTTCAAATTCCTGTCAGGGCACATACCTAGGTTGTGTGTTTGATTCCCAGTAGGTTGGGGCACATACAGGAGGCAAACCAAATGATATTTCTCTCTCTTTCTCTCTCTCCCATGCTCCCTCTCTAAAATCAATAAATATATTTTTTTAAATCCTATCTTAAAAAAAAAAAGTTGGGCCCAGCCGGGTGTGGCTCAGCAGTTAAGCATCCACCTAGGATCCAGGAGGTCGAGGTTAGGTTCCCGGTCAGGGAACATGCCCGGGTTGCTGGCTGGATCCCCGGTCAGGGGCATGTAGGAGGTGGCGGATCAGTGACTCTCCCTCATCATTGATTTTTCTATCTCTCTCTCCCTCTCCCTTCCTCCCTCTGAAATCAATAAAGAAATATTTTTAAAAAAACACAAAAAACTGTTAGTAAACTTTTTGTAAAGAGCCAGGTAGTAAATATTTTATACTTCATAGGCCATACAGTCTCTGTCATGACTGCTCAGCTCTGCCACTGTAATGTGAAATAATATACAGATAATATGTAAATGAATAAGCATCGCTGGTTCCAATAAAGATTACTTATAAAACAGAGGAAGTCAGCAAACATAGTGGAGCAAGAACCTCTGAAAAGTCTTTCCTTCATAACAGAAATGAAGTAACAGGTAAAAAGAGATAGAATCAAGTTTCTATGAAAATTCACCAAATCTTGCATCAATTTAAAGGACATTTATTTAAGAAAAAAAGCTGAGAATTAGTAAGAAGAGTAAGCTTTGTATATCTTAACTTGCCTTATTACTGTCTTTCCCTCCCATCCAGCTCCACAGTACTTTGAATTGTGATTACAACAAACAACCTCACAGCCACCAGAGGCGGTAGAATGGGGTTGGAGCCCCTTCAAAGCCCCATTCCCAGAGACTTGTCATTCGGCCTATATGATGGTTCCCTGGAAGACCCCACTTACAAAGCTGCCTTTACTTGACCAGATATGGAGCTTGCTCAGCATGATAAGATTTCTTTGGGAGCCAAAAAGTTAAGGAAATTGATTAACTTTGTAGCTGGAGAAAAATCTAAAAATCAATGTGTCCAAGGAAGCTTTGAAAAGCTAAGAGGCATTCCTGGGAATGTAGATGTTCATGTGTGCATATCTAGAACTGTGTGCATGTCTATGAGCTACGACAAGGCTTTAAGCTACCATCTCTGGCTATCCTTGAGACTTTACAGAAGCAGAAAATAAAATATGAATTTTGGAAGAATACAATAAATTGGAGTTTTCAATTACCTGGAATATTATTGAATATGGGCGGGAACAAACACAAAGAGCTCTTTGGAAAAGAATGGGAGTATTCATTCCATATAACCACTAAGTTAATTGAGCAGAAACTTTAGTGGTCTCACACATAAACACTTCATGGAATTAGTTTAGAATAGTAAACAGCAAATAAGAAAACAACAAACAACAACAGCAACAAACCCTGGATGGGGAGGATAATCTGATTACAAAAACGCTATGTTATATTATTTTTTTTAATTTATTGTAGTGACATTGATTAATAAAACTACATAGGTTTCAAGTATACAATTCTACAATACATCATTTGCATATTGTATTGAGTGTTTACCACCCCAAGCCGAGTCTCCTTCCATCATTATTTATCCCCCCTTTACCCTCTTCTACCTCTCTGCACCCCCCTTCCCTCTGGTAATCACCATACTGTTGTCAGTGTCCATGAGTCTTTCTTTGTTTTCTTTGCTTAATCCCTTCACCCTTCTCACCTAGCCTCCAACCAGTTTACAACAAAAAATTATGTGATGAACAAATAAACAAGAAATTATAGCCCATCTACAGGAAAGAAAGTGATAAATAGAAATTCTCTCCGAAAATGTCCAGACATTGTACTTATTAGACAAAGACACTGAATCGGCTTTTTAAAATATGCTCAAGGAAATAAAGGAAACTAGGTCTAAAAAACAAATAGAAAATAATGTGTCACAAAAATTGAGAATATCCATAAAAGAAAACTATAAAAAATAAACAAATAGAAATTATTGAGTTGTGAAAAATTCACTACAGAAGTTCAACAGCAGATTTCAGTAGGCATAAAAAAATAAGCAGACTTGAACAAAGGTCAATGTGAGAGTGTCCAGTCTAAGAAACAGAAAGAAAAAATCAAGAAAATTAACAGGCTCAGAAACCTGTGGAACACCATTCAGGACAACAACATGTCCATAATGGGCTACCCAGAAAAAGATAACAGAACGAGAAAGTGATCAGAAGACTATTTGAATAAATAATAGTCAAAATCTTCCCAAATTTGATTTTTTAAAAATTAGGAAACTCATCCAACAAACTTCAAGTAGGATAAACCCAAAGATATCCACAAACAGACACATCATAGCCAAGTTGTCAAATGCCAAAAATAAAGACTCTTAAAGCAGCAAGAGATAAGTGATTTATCAGGTACAAGAAATCCTCAATAAAATTAACAGCTGTTTTCTCATCATAAACAATGGAAGACTGGGGCAGTGGGACAACATATTTACATTGCCAAAACAATTGTGAACCATGAATTCTATATCTAGCAAAACTACACAGTAGTCTCCCCTTATCCATGGTTTTGCTTTCCATGGTTTCAGTTACTCATGGTCAACCATGGGCAAAAAATATTAAATAGAAAACCCCAAAAATAAACAAATCATAAGTTTTAAATTGTTTGCTGTTCTGAGTAAATTGTGAAATCTTCCACCATTCCACTCTATCCTGCCTGGGACATAAACCATCTCTTTGTTCAACATATCCATACTATATAGACTATGTTACTTAGTAGCAGTCTCAGTCATCAGATGGGTTATCAGATAGGTAGAGAGAGAAAGAGACACACACACACAGAGAACACAATCACATAGCTTTTGTTATAATATATTGTTAAAATTGTTTGATTTTATTATTAGTGTTATTAACCTCTTCCTGTGCCTAACTTATATATTAAATTTTATCAAAAGTATGTATGTATAGCAAATCATAGTATATATAGGGTTCAATATCATTCACAGTTCCAGGCATCCACTGGTAGCATTGGAAGGGATGCCTTAGAGATAAGGGGGAAACACTGTACTTCAAAACACAAAGGAGAAATTATAACATTCTCAGAAAAAACAAACAAACAAAAACATTGCTAACAAACCTGCTCTACAAAAAATGCTAAAGGGAGTTCTTAGGGCTGACAACATGTGACCTCAGACAGTAATTAAAATCAGGGTGAAATAAAAAAGATGCTGGACAGTAATTTGAATGCAATGAATAAATGAGTAGCACTGGTAAAATTAACTATAGGTAAAACTGAGAGATAATATAAATATGTTTTTGTTTGTAACATTTTTTTCCCCCTCTTATATAAAAGACAACTGCAAAAAGCAGTACTTACAAATATATGTTGATGGACATAAAATGTATGATTAATTTCTATGAAAGTAATAGCACAAGAAGAGCAGTGAGAATGAATATATATATATAGAAAAAAGGTTTTTTGTAAGTTATTAAAAGTTAATTTTGTATTAATCTGACATAAATTATGATGAGTTAATATCTAAACAAAGACGTCCAACTTGTACAATGAAAACTAAAAAGTGTCATTGAACAAAATTTTTTTAAAACCTAAATAAACAGTAAGACATCCTGTGTCTGTGTATTGGAACACTTAATATTGCTAAAATGGCAATAATCCTCACAGTGATCTATAGACTGAAATGAAATCCCACAACTGAAACCAATACAAAATAATATTGAATGTAAACTGTAATTTTAAAATTTTTTAAATGTTAAAAAAAAATAATAGCTGACTTTGCAAAAGTTGACATGCTGATTCTAAAAGTCATGAAAATGCAAGACACTCAGAGTAGTAAAAGGAACCTTAAAAAGGCTGAACAAAATTGGGAACTTCACACTTCTGATTTCAAGACTTATTACAAAATTACAGTAATCAAGATTGTTTTATTGGTATAAGAATATACATATTGAACAATGGAAATGGTCAATTCATTTTGACAAGGGTATAAGTACAGTCTTTTAAACAAAGGTGCTAGGACAACTGGATATCCACATGCAAACAAAAGAATTTAGACCCCTACCTCACACCATATACAAAAATTAACTTAAACTAGTTCAAAACCCTAAACATAAGAGTTCAATCTATAAAGTTCTTAGAAGAAAACATACAGGTAAATCTTTGTGACCTTGAGTTGGGCAATAATTTCTTAGATAAGACACCTAAAGCACGTGCAACAAGAAAAAGTAGATAAAATGGACTTTGTTAAAATTACAAACTTTTGTGCACCAATCTCTATTATCATAAAAGTGAAAAAACAACCTATAGGAGAAAACTTTTGCAAATAATATATCTGACAGCATATGAAATCATATATCGAATATCTGATAATCCTTTGACTTTTTCAGAGCTCTTATAAAGTTATTTTAGGCAGTATTTTTTTATATAATTTAATTTGGGGGGAACAAGTGCTTGGAGCTTCCTTTTTTGCCATCTTTCTGATGTCATCCTAAATGCAAATGTTTTAGAAGCCATTATGCCTCCCTTCTATTTCCTACACTAAATATCGCTGCTTTCATCAATTATACTCTAAAACTTGGCAACAACTATTTATTTCTGCATGATTCCTGATATGCAAATAGAGAAGTTCTATGATTCCACTGACAGATTTGTTCAGGGCAGGTGGATCTTTCTCAACCATGTTTCTTTCCATTTCTTTTAAAAATATGTTTTAAATGCTCTGCTGTGATGAAAAATGTAGAAAGAGCAAAACAGAGCTTTAACAATAAGATCTTGTGCTCTTTTTTGTCACCCAACAATATAATACCACTCCCCCAAACCGCAGATCATTTTGGCTATTACCTGCCTAAATACACTTCTCACAGTCTCCAATACAGTCACAGACCTTTACAAATCTAGGTTCAACAGAAAGCTTCATTTGAAGTTTCACTGATGGCTTTGGGTATTTTTTTTCTTTTCTTCCTTCATATTATTTTTATAATCATAGTCATAACTCCATCTATGAGAATATTCACAGCTCTTTAATCATTATTTTATATCTTAGAGTTTCACATAATAGGACCAGACATATCTTTTTCATAACACTTTGATCTCTTCCCTTCTGAAGTCCAGGGAACTATAGTAGTACCCAAATATTTCAATTGCATGTGAGTCTACAATTCTTTTAAAATGAAAACTTTATTTTAAAAGAAGGGAGTCAGAAAAATAAAGTACCCAACTCCTTGCAACTAATTAATAAAGAGCAATCACTCCTTTACTTTAACCAGACTGTGTATAAAAACACAGGTTTTTATTAGCCCCATCTGATCTCTATTAGCCCCATCTGACCCTGTATCTTGAAACTACATACCTGCATATTCTTAATTTCCTTGAAGAAGAAAAAAGTGTGCTTTCACTGTATATTAGTTTTGCATGGCTACTATAACAAAGTACACATGCTAGATGTCTTTAAATTATATATATGTCTTTGTTGATTTCAGAGAGAGGAAGGGAGAGATAGAAACATCAATGATGAGAGAGTCATTGATCCGCTGCCTCCTACACGCCCCCTAATGGTGACTGAGCCCACAACCCGGGCATGTGCCCTGACCTGGAATTGAACCTTTATCTCCTATATCATAGGTCGATGCTCAACTGCTGAGCCATGCTGGCTGGGATACTAGATGCCTTAAAACAACAGAAACTTATCCTCTTACCATTTTGGAGGATGTACTTCTGAAATTAAGGTGTCAACAGGGCCATGATTCTTTTGTGACGCTAAGTAGAATCTTTCCTTGCTTTCTTCTGGGAGCCAGCAATCCTTAGTATTCCTTGTCTTTCAGCCATATCACTCCCACTTCTGCCTCTGTCTTTCTATGCCATTCTCCCTGTATGTCTCCGTCAGTTTCTTTTCTTCTTATAAAAACACGAGTCATGTTAAATTAGGGCCCACCACAATCTAACCTTTACTTGGTTATATCTGCAGTGACCCCATTTCCAAATACGGTTATATTCACCATTACTGGAGGTTAGGACTTCAGCATATCTTTCTGTGTTACAAAATTCAATTCATAACATACTCTAAAGTTGGAACTCCAAAAATGATTAAATATAAAATAAAAACCTCCACTTTTCAATTATTTTGATAAGAATCACTGCAGCCGTTCTCTAAACTGCATCCTTCAACAGTATAGGGAATTGCTGGACATGAGGACACATTTTAGGGGAGTTAAATTCTAATGAACTTTGTGACTGATTAACTTTGTCAATGTTTTTCAGGAAATGGAAAAAATTTAAAGATTAATGCAGGTCGTCACAGGTGATAACAGACAAGGACCCAGATGATCACAAATCCTTCCACCCTTCAGTGGAATATGCGTATTTTGAAGTAAAAATTTAAGAAAAAAATGGGAAGACATGCAATACTACTGATTTCCTATAACTTTTCTCTTTTTTCTTTCCATTTAGCAGAAGAAATAAAAAGCAATAGGAATATGGCCAAAATTAAGGCAATAAAAGTCCATAAGCAAATCATACCTGCTTAATCAGTTCCTAAACAAAACAAGATTTATCTGTAATATGAAAGTTCATATTTCCCCTAAGCATAAAAGTATTTTATCATTTTAGAAATAAAATATATTGTTATATATGTGATATTGTAAAACTCTCTTTTGGCAATATTATATGTTAAAATTAACAGTTCCCTTAAAATTGGGGAGGAGCTTTTTATAGATAGAACTTAGTAATAAAAAGCTATACTACAAATCCAGAAATTTTCTAGACTCAGAATCCCAAACTTAATAAAAAGTGTGTCTCTAGATATTCAGACTATTGCCCTTGCTAACACAAAATGGTATGTTTATTCAAGACTTTTCTCAGTGGGAAAATAGACAGAATTGTAATATAATCAAGGAAAAGAATTTATACAAATTCATTACTATTTGCCATTGCACTTAGAATAATCATGAATACATAGTAGGTACTCAGCAAATGTCTCCCTAATAATTAAACAAATTAAGGAATCCTGGAAATAATGGGCATTAACTCCATTAAGATCTGTATAGACCTGTTAATAAATACATTTTACAGCTGTTCTTCTTTTCATTAAAATTAGAAAATTAATATGAAACCATTTTAAATTGTAAAATCTCTTAAAAGTGTAAGTTATTAATATAATTAAATGAGTCGATAAATGCCCTTTTTAAAAAATGAAAGCTTTGTCATTCTTTTGGGTCATTTATTTGTTTCCCTTCTGAGTACATTTTGATTTTTTTTCATTAAATTAATATTTCTCTGGTTCATATTGTAAGATGACTTTGTAATGTCTTTTATGTAAAATGTATGTATGGCTCAGAGAGGGAAAACTAATTGTGTTCATACTGTGGGACTTAAAATATATTAATAAAATTAATCCTCATCATTGTTCGAATATATCTATGAGGCAGCCACTCCATAAAACTGTTTGTAAAATCTGTGCTGTTCAAATGAGTACTAATATTTTTAAAGTTAAATATCTAAAATACAGGGTGGAGCCAAAGTAGGCTCACAGTTGTAATTATGCAAAACACAGAGTTTATTGTTGCATTATTATTTATTGTATTATTTTCCATGAGAATGACTGTAAACCTACTTTTTGCACACTTTGTATTTAAAATTTAACCAAATTTAAGCAAGAACCTTCTTTCAGTGAAATTAGGTATTTGAAAAAGTGTCATGATAGGAATTACTTTGAGAGAGTGAAATAAATATATGGTTGCCAGTTAAGTATTGTTTTTATTGGAAAGCGGGTAGCCTCAGGCATTCTGGTTATGAATGGGGGGGGGTATATGGATAGTAAGAGGTAATATGAAACAAAGAGAGCAGTGAGCTCATTATCTGCCCTCTCCATTCTACCTCCTTTGCTCAAAATTTGCTCTCTCTTAAATCACTATAAGAGCTTCCTCACTGGATTTCATGCCTCCACGTCTTGCCCCTCTCAAAACCATTCTCTATGACACAATGAGAATTATCTTTCTGCAATGTAGATATCATCATGTTACTCTACTGTTTAAAACATTTTAATGGCTATCCCTTTCCCACAAAATGAAGGCCAAACTTGTTACCATGGCCTTTAAGAGCCACCATACTCATGTTCTTTCCATGCTTATTTCTCACCACCTTTCTGCTCACTGCCATGATCACTATCCCACACGCAAGCTCCAATCATGCTGAAGTGATCAGAATTCCTCAGTGTCATTATCCCCTCTCCAGCTCTGGGCCCTTGTCACTTGCTAATGATCTAATAATCTTTTCAAGATCTCCTAATTCACAGTTTACTAACCACTTCATATGATTCAATATGAAGTACCAGACTTGAAAATTCCTAGTGATTTCTCAAGGCTCAGTTGAAAGGCTCACTATACTCTATCAATAGTCCTTGACTTCCCCAGGGAGTGTTAGTCTCTTCCTCTGCTCCTTTTGCACTATGCACATTTCCCAATTATGGCTTTAATTTTACTGCATTTTGGTTCTTTGCCTTCCTATCTCACTCTCTACTGTGTACACACCATCCTAGCAATGTGCCAAAGTGAAACTGATGCTCCATAAATACTTGTTGAATGACTAAATGTATCAATAAATCAACCAATAGAGAAAGAACTACTAATTATTTAAATAGTGATAGCCAACCAAGAAATCTTAATTTAAGGAAGCACAAACTACCAAAGCAGTTTCAACTGATTGTCAGAGTAGCAGAAGAAAAAATGAAAAAAAAAAGTATTATGTTTAGTGGTCATAATTATGAACAAGACCTGTTATTCATAGTATAATAGCTAAAAATAAAATAATGTTTGTGTCTACAGCAAAGATTTCTGAATATATCTAGGGTTGAATTAATCTACAACACATAATTATAAAAATTAATTATGGGAGGAACTTTCTATGCCAAAGTGATTGCACACCTATAAATATTAAAATAAGTTGGTTTTTTTCAAGTGTGTTATGAAAATATTTATAATTTGTACCAAAATTATCTTAGTCCATTTGGGTTGCTATAAAACAAAATACTTTAGACTAGGTGGCTTACAAACATCATAAATTTATTTCTCATAGTCCTAGAGGCTGAGAAGTCCAAGATCATGTCACCAGCAGATTTGGCTGGTTAATGGATAGCCATCTAATTGTGTCCAAACAAAGCAGACAGGGTGAGAGAGGTCTCTTGGGTCTCTTTAATAAGGGCACTAATCCCATCCATGAAGGCTCCTTCCTCATGACCTAATCACTGCCCAAAGGCTCCATCTCCTAATACCATCATATTAGAAGTTAGGATTTCAACATATGAATTTTAGGGGGATGCAAATATTCAGTCTGTGGCACAGATAAGTTTTAATGATAAAATCAACTGAAATAGTAGAGATAGCAGATTTATAGCACTTCTACCACATCTAGCAGTGGTGGACTACTTTGTTTGGATTAATAATGCTCCTGAGAAAACTACATCTGTTTGAATGCAATGAGACCTATACCAAGATGATATGCATGTGTTAGGTCAAGATCTCCAGAAGGAAAACCAAGAGGTTGGCACTGATATGGCACCACTTTTGCCCTCAAATTATTTGTCCAGTTACATGCAGTGACTGAGAGACTGAAAAGGTAAGTATCCAAGATCTGGAGGGAAAAAATAAGAGTTTGTAACCTGACAAGGAGGAAGAAGCCCAGTAAACATCTGGTTCTGTATTAAGAGAAAGGGTGAACATGAAGCAAACCAGCCCTCACAAAATTTTAAAGCCAACTATAAATCAGATAAACCTGTGATTGTAATGAAATAATCTGCCCTTAGCCCAACTGCATGCCAGAAACAAAATTAAATTGTTCTTGAAGCACAATATCCAGAGCCTCAAATGATCTCAACTATTCTTGTCATACACAATAATCAGCACTCAGTTAAACACAATAAAGCATGCAAACAGTAAAAGATATGAAGAAAAAAAAAAAACAAGAAAAACAGACCATGCACACAAACTCATGTAAAATATGGCTATTGTAGTTTTTAGACATGTAGTTTTAGACATGTAGTTTAGAAAACCACTGATTAACAATTTAAGAAATTCAATGACAAGATGGAGAATATAGCAGTGAACTGGGAACTGAAACAAAAAAAAAATCAAATAGGAATTCTAAAATGAGAAAATATAATAATTACAAATAGGAATGGATGGGGTTTTATTTTAGCATATTAGAGATAAAAGGAGAAGAGGGAAAAAATGTGTGACGATTGAGGAGAAACTATACTGAAGCACTGACAGACAAATAACAGAAAACAGCATAAAAAACATATGGGACATGGGAAAGAATTCTGACATAGAATTGACATCACAGAAGGAGACAGATCAGCAGGGCCAGCATGGCTCAGTGGTTGAGTGTCCACCCATGAACCTGGAGGTCAAGGTTCGATTCCCGGTCAGGGCACAGGCCCACGTTTCAGGCTTGATCCCCAGTAGGGGGTGTGCAGGAGGCAGCCGATCAATGATTCTTATCATTTATGTTTCTATCTCTCCCCCTTTCCCTTCCTCTCTCTGAAATCAATTTAAAAATAAAATAAAAGAAAACATCAAAAAATGGAGCAGAAGTCATTGCAGAGACAATGTCTAAGAGTTTTCTAAAATTGAGAGGTAACACTAAGCTACAGTTTCAGGATATTCTACACCAGGCTCATCATGGAAAAGCTGCTGAAATACAAAAATTTTTTTTTAATTGTAAAAGCAGCCTGAGGGAGGGGAAACGTCTATTATCTTTACATTTTGGGTCACTTTGCCCTAAAGTGTTTCCCTTGAAATGACCCTAGTTTTGTTCTTTCTGTGGGATCCACATTTAGCCCATGTGAAACATGGAGAGAAAGCACCTGTCTGGGCACAGCCAGTCTCTGAAGGAGCAAGCCATTTCCAAACAGCTGTGTGTTTTTCTTATACGCTATATGTATCACCTCATCTTGCACCTTTAGATTTCTCAGGAAATACATACTAATATCTTCTGCAACCCCGCTATTTGGCTTGGTGGAGTGTGTATACCTCCCACTGCCATGGGATGTGATGGAGAGATAGATAAAGGCCCAATCATTTAGTCATTTTAGGCCATGCTGAAGAGCATATGGGCATGTTCTAGTGCAACTGGCAGCTTTGAAGTGCATTCAGGAAGAAGTGACAAAATAATGTTCGCATTTAAAAACTATCAGTATGTTTCCAGTTTGGAAATAAGATTAGTTAGGGTAGTTAAAGGGAAACTACTTAGAAAAGCCTATTGAAATAGTCCAAACTAGAGGCTATGGTGACTTGGACTTGAATGGTGATAATATAGAAATGAGTAGACTCATTATAGAAACATTTTGAATAATTCTCTAAGAGATGGGCAGGGCTTCATGCCTGTTACTCTAGCCCATCTAGTGCTTTTCATGTCACCATGTTTCTAGCTGTTTGTATTTCTGCTGCTATTACACAGAATTCATGATTTCTCATATATAAGGAAAGATAAAGTATTCACTGAAATATTATAACTGAATTTGCTAGTAGTTGACACCCAAGTCTTCTCTTTAAATTGCTCTGCAGTAGTTCATTTTAGATTTTTTATATGGTTCTTTTCTCTTTGTCCATCCTTCAAAGAGGCAATAGCCATCCAGATATTGTATGTGGCTATCAACAACACTGGTTAATGTTTTGACTGTCCTAACATTTTTCCTTCCATGAGACACTTTCATAGAAAAATTGAATCTCTGCTGTACTACAGGGGGCTCTATTCCTACATCCACCTATTGGCTTTCAGGTATTTGGAGCAAAGTATTTCCAGAAATGAAAGTTAGACACTATGATTGCACCTAGCGCTGTCCATAAATCTAGTTTTCTCTCTAACAGCATGGTAGGATGGCAATGGGTTTTCATTAGCCAATAAAATGGAGTGTCACTTACAGGGGAGACTTGAAGAACTCTCATGGGATTCAACATCTTCTTTTTCCAGTGCTCTAGGGGTAAGGGAAACTCAGGCCTAGATGAAGGCTCCATCAAACTAGTCTCTAAGTAACAATGATGAGCAGAGCCAACTTCACCCCCTCAACCTTCCTTGGACTTTTAGCCTGTGAGAAACTTTTGTTGTCCTAAACCTACTTTAGGGTTGTTTGTCAATGTGGCCCAGTCTAGTCTGTTCTTATGCAAACACCAGTTTATGTCAACCTCTCATTCCCAGCAGGGTCTCTCTCTAAAACAATTGAGTCTGGACATTTAACAGTGATAGCCAGGGAGAATTCAGTCTTTGAGGTAATGCTCTGTATTTTTAACCCTTTGCGGTCGTATTAAATTTGGACATGGGTGTCGTACTGGTCGGAATTAAGAGCTTTCAGAGAAACTATGAACTGATACATGAATGAATAGAGTTAAGATTTGTACGGTTCCTTGCTGTGGTGGCTGACAGCAGACATATGACTGGAATGGTAAAAAAGCTTTGGTGGCTGAGAGTAGACAAACGACCGCAAAGGGTTAAGCAGTTAAAATTATTAAAATATTTTCTATGTTTTCAACCAAAGTTTCCCTTGCTGTAACTTCTACCCAAAAGCTAATTTACATACTGGGCTTCATCAATGATCAGGCACTTGGGTAAATTTCTTCAGTGATATTCTGAAACTTAGAATTTATGACCTTTTTCAGGAAGTGTTTTGTTGAAAGAGCTTAAATCCCAAACAACAAAACGCACTGAATGTAAATTAAACAGTGCTCTTAAGCAGAAAATTAAATTGGTTCCGTGACATGGGTTTTAAGGAAGCCCACAGAATGTAAACAGTGCTGCAAGTGACTGATAAACCTGTAAAGTCAATTGATACCCTACTCTGGTGATAACCAGTGGGGAAAATTAGTGTAACATGCATAAGCATATTTCATTCAAATTCTTTGATTCCAGTATCTAAGCAGAATGAGAATTTTTTTCAAAGAATTAATGCCATTTGACTCCAGAAATATAAATATAGTACACACTTTCAAATGCACTACAGAGTTCTTCATCAATAGACTGTTAAGTCTATTTTACAACTGGTAGAGAGAAATAAGCAATACCTTAACCAGCATTGTTTAAAAGGCACTAGAAAATTGACACTTGTACCAAGGGTCATGCACATTTTGGGGCTTATAGTACTATTTATTGCTTCTGAACATCAATGCAAATTAGAAAAAAATGTACAACAGAGCCAACAACAGAGCCCGGCCAGGCATGACTCAGTGGCTGAGCATCAACCTAGGATCCAGGAGATTGTGGTTCAATTCCCGGTCAGGGCACATGCCCCGGTTGTGTGCAGGAGACAGTTGATCAATGACTCTCTCATCATTGATGCTTCTATCTCTGTCTTCCTCTCCCTTCCTCTCTCTGAATCAATAAAAATATATTTAAAAAAAAAGTGTGGAGGAGTTAATACCCCAGGGGACAATCCTCAAGATGAGAGGCAATGAATAAGTGCTGTTCTTTCTTCTCCAGCAGAAGCTTAAAAAGGCAGCATATATGACTCTGCAGAAGTCCCTATGGGGCTGAGCACTACACTGCCAAGTATTTCTTTTGTCCTAGGTTTCACTCTCCTTGGACCCTCAAGCCTCTAACCTCAGACCACTTTCTTCAAAATCACCTTGATCAAGACCTTGTTCTAGGCCCCATCTGTAAGTCGCTAATCATCAGAGAGATGCAAATTAAAACCACAATGAGATATCACCTCACACTTGCCAGAATGGCTAACTTCAATAAATCAACAAATGACATGTGCTGGCTAGGATGTGGAGAAAGGGGAACCCTGGTACACTGCTGGTGGGAATGCAGACTGGTGCAACCACTATGGAAAACAGTATGGAGGTTCCTCAAAAAGTTAAAAATAGAACTGCCTTTTGATCCAGTGATCCCACTTCTGGGAATATATCCTAAGAATCCCAAAACACTAATCAAAGAATATGTGCACCCCTATGTTCATTGCAGTGTTATTTACAATAGCTAAGATCTGGAAACAGTCCAAGTGCCCATTAGTAGATGGGTGGATAAAAAGCAGAGGTACATTTATACTATGGAATACTACATGGTCATAAAAAAGGAAGGAGCTTTTACCTTTTGCAACAGCGGGGATGGACCTGGAGATTATTATGCTAAGTGAAATAAGCAAGTCATAGAAAGACAAATATCATATGATCTCACTTATATGTAGAATCTAATGAACAAAATAAACTGACCAACAAAATAGAAACAGAGGCATGGATACAAGGAACAGACTGACAGCTGTCAGATGAGAGGGTGAAGGGGAGGGCTGGATGAAAGAAGGTGAAGGGATTAGACAAAGAACATACAGTATATGCATAACCCATAGACACAGACAACAATGTGGGGATGGCCAGAGGGAAAAGGGGGCAGCGGCTGGGTGGAGGTGGGCAAAGGGGGCGAAAATTGAGAGATCTGTAATGGTGTCAACAATAAAGTTAAAAAGAAGCTGAAAAAAGGACACTCAAGCTAGGACAATATAAATTACTTCCGTCAGAGAAATTTTTTTTCAAGAAATTTATTTTGATAAAATAATCAGACAAAAGTGAAAAACTTCTTTCTAATTTATCAGGCACAACACCTTATGGAACATAATAGGGGGTTGGCTAATCCAAATTTTAAATTTCTAAAGATGAGATAACAGTAATTTCATTGGAAGGCATCCCAGGTGTCAGCCCACTCCACTTAAGCAACCAAGTGGGATCCCCACAGCTAGTTGAGATTCACAGAATCAAAATTATAAAAGAGGAGATCACAAGGTTTTGACTTCTGTGGAAGTTTAATTATGCATGGGATTCCTTCCAGATTTCACTTTTTTGGGACTTTATGGTCTTTGTGAGATATTATAATATTATGATAAGAGGTTGATTTTATTTAAAATTCAGCTCCTGATATGAGCTATTCTATTCTATTCTATTCTATTCTATTCTATTCTATTCTATTCTATTCTATTCTATTCTATTCTATTCTATTCTATTCTATTCTATTCTATTCTATTCTTTCTATTTTAAATTTCATTGTATAGTCTTTTATGAAGAATCAGGTAGGGTAGCATAAGTTTACATATTATTATTTCTACTAAAGGGTAGCAGGTAGACACTCTGCTTCAGGGGTAGAGGGGGCCTTAGAGTTAAATAAGTTCCTATCCTGAGAGATCTGTGAAGTTTCTGAGGAGAATCAGCTAGAATGTTTATTACACTGGTCCAAGAAGGATTGACTGGAGTTGTGGCAAATTATGAGCAAAAGGGCTAACAAAAATCGTAGGATTTCTATATTTTATGTATGTTTTTTTCATCATATCAAACTTAATGTCCTAAACAAGAAAGAAATATGGGGAAACAAGGGCAGAGAGAAAGCCTCTTACCCCTCTGGCTGCTTCCCTGTTCACATTTGTCTGTACCTCCTTCCCATCCAACTCCCAAAACCAAAGACTGTGAAATAATAATTTGACAAGATACTAGGAAACTGAGTAGGTCAAAGTTCCTAATAAGCAGTAACTTTGTGATACATGGTCATGAATCTCTTTCTCTTTCTTCCTTTATTTACACCTGGTACCCTAAGAAAGTTAAGAAACACAGAGCATTCCTCTCTTATGGGCTCCCTGGAACTCAGGCCTTCTTGTTACGTTGAGTTTAGTGAAAGTCAGGTTGTAAACTCAGGATTTGGGTTGAGGAACGTGTACGGTCTTTTCCTCCTTTGTAAATTACATGCTCTAATCCAGTCTTATTAGAGATCCCTGTATTTCAGCTTACATTGACCTGGATGACAAAAGAATGGCATTTCATATCTAATTTAGCACTGTCACACATGCATATAGTTTCCTAATGAATGTCCAAGGATAAGCTGGGACAAAAGTAGGTTTTAAGTAACCCTAAATTACCTTGACATACTATGATTTAATTCCACCACAACTTTAATTTCAAATATCAAAGACCATTCCCTATCCAAAAACTAACTTCTCAGGACTGGCTTTGAATTACTAGTCATTTTTATATGGTCTTAATTCTCCATTTAAGTTGGGTAATTATAAAAACCTCAAGTTCCAGAATACCTTTTATGGATAATTACAAGAGGTGGGGCTAGCGAAAGTTTCAAGTATGGAAGATGGTTTTACCTTGGTAGGCAGAAGAATAGATTTATTTACACAATGCAGTTCAAGTTATATCGACAATTATATGTTCTCATAAAATCTGCTGCTTCCCTCTGTCATATAACTTCTCACAATGGACTTGTCCTTGTCAGTCACTCCTGTTAATCCATAACTTCCAAAACATGAAGAACTACAACTAACTTATTTTTTATTCCCAGTAATTACCAGATTTTCTACAATACATTGTTATTCAAAAGGAATAAATTTATATATACCTTGCACCATGAGAAAATAAAGAAAGCCAGTATCTTAGTCTGCCTAAGCTGCTATAACAAAATGCCATAAACTGTGTACCTTAAATATCAGACATTTATTTATCATGTCTCTAGAGCAAGTGAGCTCTCTGCTGTCTTTTCTTAAGAGAACTAATCCCATCATGAAGACCCTACCCTCATGACCTCATCTGACATAATTACCTCCAAAACGCTCCACCTTCTAATATCATCCCATTTGGTTTAGGACTTCAATATATGAATTTTGAGGAGAAATATAACAACTAGATAGATAAAGAATGTCATAGCACTTGAATTGATTCTAGAATAACATACTTATTTTGAAAAAGTATTGTGAATCTGAGAGGTGATAAGCTTGGAATGGTAAGAAGATTGGTAAAATAATTTTCTATACCTTCATAAAAATAGTTACACTTCAGCAATCTAGAAGTTTTAGGGAAAATAGAAGGGGATAACTCCCTAAAATGTATTTTTAGTCAATATTTTTCAAATTTCCATGTTTAATCAATCTCATATGCTATGTTTCATTTGCTATCTATTTATCTATCAATCTATGTATATATTTAGTTGGAGTTTGGGAAATTACCATAATAGTTCAATATACAGAGATATTAGTTGACTTTATTTAATCTTAGGCATATTTTAAAAGAGTAAACCATTTTCACTCACTGTATGAAAAGATATGAAAGATGCTTAGGACAGAAGGATAATATAATGAGGGAAGCTAAAGTATTAACTTTTTATCTTACTCTAATATAGATGATAAGATAGTCTGAAAATTCCAGGCAAATTACTTCTTATTGTCTTCAGTCATTTGAATTGAGCAATAGCGAAATAGTACCTTGCTGAGACAGTTTGGGTATTATCTCAGGAGGCATCTCTAAAAGTATTAAGTGCTCATTGAGCAAACTCCAAGTGATTGTGAGAATAAGCCAAGTACCTTTATTTTACCCAAATATGTCTTCACTTGTCTAAATGGTTAATTGGATGATTCAGTTCATTTGCTCTCCTAGCTGACAATTACCATATATACATTATATAGATTACCCCTTTTCAACAAAAATGACATTTCACTGTAAGGCAACACTGAACACAATTTATATCCTTTAATGACTGAGAAGGCACATCATGATCTAGTTATAGGACCTCAGGAGCATCATAGTAAATGTCAAATATCACAGTGATATATAAGCAATTGATTGAATTAATCTCCTGTGATTTCAGTAAATATCAAGTTCTTTGTTTATATCTTATTTTGTCACATTCCTCACAATATAATATATAAAATAATTTATTAAAACTTCAAATATGGAAATGTTAGTACTGCATCCATTTCAGTAATTAGTTCCCTCATTTTTATTTTTATTTTTACCATGGAAATTGCCATTATTTAAACCCTGATTATCTTTTTTTTTTTTTGTCTGTTTTTTTTTTTTTTTTCTGATTATCTTTAAAGAAGGATTTCCAACATTCTTGGAATTTTTCTCATCTTTCGTTCTCAGTTTAAAAGCACTCCAGTTAAAGTATAGAAAAGAGGGAGTTCACAGTTGAATAGGTTGGTGTCATAAATCTGAGAACTTGTCCCAAATAAAATCTAGTGTGTAGGAGTTTAAGCATCTAACTACACAGTTTTATTTAAAGTAGCATCATATAGAAAAATAGAAGAAGAAAAAAAGATACAGAACCTGCAAAGTAAGTTCTTTGTTTTAGGAATTTGTTATATAGTTAACTCTGAACGATTTGTGGAGGAATTGGACAATGTGGGAGTAATTAATCTATATTAATGGAATCAGACCCCTGTGATGCATTCACCTCTCAGGTTGAAATCAATATTTAGATAATAACTGTCTAATGGTGATGGCTGAACCCTTTTAGTTGATAAAAAACATTATTTTTATTACTGCTATAACTGAATCAAACATGCTAAGTACAAAGTCCAAACTCCTACTTCCTTGATCTCCCTTAAAGAAAAGCGCTTGTGAAGATCAAAAGCAAAGCACAGGCCCAGTAAAAGAATAAGATTTAAATGGAAATTTTATAGGACTCCTCCCTCTCCTCCACATCCTAACACCACAGTCGCAGTACAGTAACAATAGATTATACAGCTCAAAAACCTGCAAGACACAGACGTATTTTTGGAGGAGTACTTAGGGAATCCCAAAGTCAAGAGGCGAGACAAAAATGAGGAAGGGCACTAAAGGGATTGAAGTCTTTGGCAACTTCAAATATAGCAAACATTTAAAAAAGACTGACTCCTGGACAGATTAACATATATTCTCACAGTAGTGACCTAATTACCTTAGTATTTATGCAACATGTTTAAACATCAACATAGTTTTACATGGTATGTCAAAATGCAGGAAAAGAACCAGACTCAGATATGGCATGGATGTTGAGATGATCGGACTGGAGATTTAAAAGAACTATGATTGCCCTGGCTGGTGTTGCTCAGCGGTTAGAGCTTCCAACTGTGTACTTAAGGGTCTCAGTTGGGTTCCCGGTCAAGGGTGTATACCTGGGTTGCAGGTTCGATTCCCACCCAGGTCGGGGTGGTGCGCGCTGGAGGCAACCAATCAATATGTCTATCACATTGATGTTTCTCTCTCCTCCTCCTCTCTCTCTCTCCCTCCTTCCCTCCCTCCCTCCCCCCCTTCCACTCTTTCTAAAAAAATGGAAAAAATATCCTCAGGTGAGGATTAAAAAAAATTAAAATAATTATGATTAATATGTTAAGAGATCTAATGGGAAAACTATACAATGTGCAAGAACAATGAATCATGCAGAGAGATAGGAACTCTAAGAGAAAATCTAAAGGAAATACCAGGAATCAAAAACACTAACAGAAATAAAGAATGCCTTTGGTGGATTCATTAACATATTCAACAAGGTGGGGAAGGAATCACTGAATTTGAAGGTAAATCAATAGAAACTTTGCAAACTGAAACATAAAGAGAAAAATAACTAAAAAAATACAATACAGTAAGAACTGTAGGATAATATCAAGAATAACTATCAAAAGGACAATATCAATCATACGTGTATGTGGGTTACCAGAAGGAGAATGGAGGGAGAATCAAACCATAGACCCAGAAAGTTCAGAGAACATCAAGCAGAATAAATACCAACAGCAACACAGATAGGTACATCATTTAAAAAAATGGGGGGGGGGGAGAAAATAAGCCAGATTGGGGGGGATTAATAATATTTTGAACTAAATAAAAATTAAATACAAGTTAGCAAAGTTTGTGGGATGCAGAGAGCAGAGCTTGGAGGGAAATATATCACTAAATGCATATATTAGAATCAGAGCTTCCATATTAAAAAACTAGAAAAAGAAAAAATTAAGTTTAAAGCAGTAAGAAGAACATAATAATTAAACTTAGAGCAGAAATCAATGAAAGTCATTAGATAAAGAAAAACAAATAATACCAAAAGCTGGTTCTTTGAGAAAATGAATTTTAAAATTTATAAACCTGTATTCAAGCTAGCCCCCTCCCCCCTAAAAAAAAGAAGAATACACATTGCTAATATTAGATTCAAAAGAGGGGTCATCACTACTGGTCCCACAGACATTGAAAGGATAATAAAGAAATAGTATGAACCACTCTGTATCCACAAATTTGATAACTTCAATGAAATGTCTTTATATTTCTTGGAAGACAGAAACTATAAAAACACACAAGGAGAAGTAGATAATCTGAATAGACATACACATATTAAAGAAATTGAATCAGTGATTCATAACCTTCCAAAAAAGAAAGCACGAGCCTCAGATGGTTTCATTGATGAATTCTACCAAATATTCAAGGGAGAAATGATACGCATTTTCCACAAAATGTTTTCCAGAAAACAGACGCAGAGGGAACATTTGCTAACTCATTCTATGAGGCCAGAAATATCCTAATAACAAAATCAGGTAGACATTGCGAGAAAAGAAAACTCACCAACAAAGCATATGGATGCATAAACAAGAATACTCGGCAAAACAGTAGCAAAGAAAATACAACAATGTATAAGAATTATAAACCATGACCAGGTAACATTTACTCAATGTATGCAGGGCTAGTTCAACATTTGAAAATCAATGAAATCCAGCACATCAACAGACTAATACAATGTGGGGCAAAAGTAGGTTTACAGTTGTGAGTATGTGAGTTTATCCTTGTATTACTATTTATTAATTATTGTATTATTTTTCATACAAACAACTGTAAATCAACCTTTGCCCTATCCTGTATATAATAATAATTTTTAAAAGGCTTGGCACAATAAAAAGTAATACGTATAAAAGTTATTTTTAAAGTATAATTGGTTGATAATATTATGTTAGTTATATTAGATTTCACATTTCTATATCTTACAATTTGATCATCCCACTAATTGTAGTATTCATCTGTCACCATACAAACTTATCATACTATTATTGACTAAACTCCTCTGCACCTTTTTCACCCATTCCCCCACCACCTTCCCTTCTCCAACCATGTCTTTGGTCTCTGTTTCTGTTATCTTTTTCTTCATTTTAAAGATTTTTTAAATTGAAATTTAGGGATAAAGGAAGGGAGAGGGAGAGAGAGAGAAACATCTATGTGAGACTGAAACATCGATAGGTTGCCTCCCGCACTCCCCCCATGAAGGAGAGGTGGCAGGGGAATCAAGCCCCGTAACCCTGGAATGTGCCCCGACCCAAAATCGAACCAGCATCCCTTCTTTGCACCGGGCAATGCCCAACCAACTGAGCTACACCAACCGGGGCTCTTTGTTCTCTGTTTCTGAGTCAGCTTTTGTTTTTTTGTTTTCAGATTCCACATATAAGTGAAACTCTAAATGGATTAAAGCCTTAAATGTAAGGCCTACAACCATAAAACTCTTAAAAGAAAACATAGGTAGTAAAATATTTGACATCAGTCTGAGTAATACCTTTTTGGATTGTATGCTCCGGCAAGGGAAACAAAAGCGAGAATAAACAAATGGGACCTCATCAAACTTAAAAGTTTCTATACACTGAAAGGACCCATTAACAAAACAAAAAGACAACCTACTATAATGGGAGAATATATTCACAAATAATATATTTGACAAGGGGTTAATATCCAAAATATATAAGGAACTCAATAACAAACAAAAAAAGACAATTCAGTCAAAAAATGGGCAGAGGACATGAAAAGACATTTCTTCAAAGAAATATAAATGTAACTTTAAGCCTTTTGAAATAAAGACTTACTCCTCCCTCTAAGAATAAAGGTTAAATTATTGTTTAAAAACAAGGACTTTTTATAGAGCTGATAAATTAATCTCTACTGTAAAGTACTTGTGACCCACCCCACAAAATGATGTAGGTTCATTCTTAGAGAAAGATCAAGATCTATTTCTGCCATGACCTAAATTGAATCTTAAAGATTCACACAACTTGTGGCCCTATGAATTACCCTGTCCTCTCAAAATTAAGACATGGTCCTTCTACATTCCAAGGCTTTATTGGAGGATTGTAGGTGGTGATGTTTTCTATCCAAACAGTAGTTGAAAAAATTTTATAAAAACACAGCTTAGGTCACTATTACCAACAGTTCTCTCGGAAAACAAGTAATACAGACAATTAGATTGAAATTATAAAGACTATATAGACTGATGTTAGATTATTAAGAAACTTGAATATTAAGCAAGGAATAGAACTTATTCTGAATGCATATTCAAAATCATGATTAGATTTATTCAACTTTATAGTCAATTGTTTTCCTAACTTTATATAAATTCAGAAATTCAAGAGTAAATATTATATTTCATTTTAAAAGTCTCTGCTCAGTACAAATTATTTGAAGATTGGGATTTTGATATAAGAAAATACATGGGAAAATGTCCATTTAATTTATGTTTCTCATTCTAGATATTGGATGGAGGTGATATGAAGAAGGCAGGTATCAGGGAAGACAGAGTTGTTGACCATTTACAGAGATTAAATCAATAGTCTGGATTAAAAACCTAGGTTAAAAATTACCCGTAACTGGTGATATTTATGATTCATATCATATCATTGGTTCTTAAATTTTATTGTGCATAAGCATTATCTGGGGTTTTTGTTAAAAATGTAGATTTCACTCTTTGGGGTTGGACCAGGAATCAACATTTATAACAGGCATCACAGATGACCCTGATTAAAGGGTCCACCTTAGGAGGCTTACCGTCTGCATGAATGGGATACCTGTTGGTCACATGTTTGTGAAATCTAACAGAAAGGCGAAAGCAATTAGTAAGTAGAACATGACTTGGGTATACCTGAAATAAAGACAGAGTCAGGATAGGGTGAAATGGCAAGATATCCTGAGTCAAAAAAGAAAAATAGGTGTAAGAATTTCTTATAATTTTAAGCATACTTGGTTACATCCCAGCTAGACCCTGATGCTGCTGAATAGTTCTCTAAAAGTTGTGGCAAACAACAATCTATGAATGTTCAGAACAAAAATTCAGGCCTTTTCTTCTGTGGTTGTTCTATGGTAATAAATATATATGGGTGTTTATGCATACCAGTATTAATGTGTACTTATGAATGAATACCTAAAATTGAATAGCATTATAGGAATTTAAATTTGTCATAAACACTCTGGAATTTACTAAAGTGACATTCAATTATTGCCCTGGGAAAACCTTTCTCAATGACCTATTTTCTTAATTTCATATTCAGTTTTACTCAGCACTAGAAATGAATTTCAGTAAATCAAGCCATAATATAACCAATCCTTTGATAGCGCTCTTAAATTCCTCCACCTAGGTTTTCTCTCTTATTTTTCCACCTCCTCTAGAGGTTCGTAATTCTAACTTGGACACTCTCTTGAAATTATTGCATTGATCTCTTGTCAAGCAACTCTCTAATACTGACTTGGTTTCCCAACTGGACAGGCATTTGCCAGTTAGTCAATAAAGGTCTTCTATTCCACTTGGCAATTTTATTACTCAGTGTTAACATTGGTGTTCTTTACTTTTAAAAATCACTCTCTTAGGAGTTCAGTCTGCAATCTCTAAGAATTGAGTTTCCTCTGATAAATTGGTCAAATTGAGTTTCTACCTCTAGAATTATGAAAATCCTACTGGAGTATAGATATTCTTTGACGCCCATCCTAAGAGCAATCAAATTGGTTCCTCCCATACACAGATACTTACACAATAGTATAGTAGCCCCCTTTTCTCTGATTTGAATATACATGTTTCTCCAATATTTATTGAAAATTAAAATCAATTGACATTACTGTTTCTTCTAGCTTCTAGCTGATGCTTTACATTTCCCAGAAGTCTATTATCACTTCCTCACAGTATCATTCTTAGCCTAGTTGAAATATACATATCCAACAGCCTCATGGAACCATATCCTTCTCACCCATACCACTTACCAGAGTTTTAGAATTCATTTAGATTATATGAATTAATGTTTGATTAAAATATGTGTCTCCATCTAAGTATAGGCACCATATGTACCCAGAATGTAGAGTACATGGCTCATAGTGAGCAATCAAACACTTGGTGAATAAATGGATAAATTAATGAGTAAACTATTACATATAGGAATTTCCTGTTATTTGTCTTTATTAAACCACAACTATTCCACTTTAATTTCATGAAATTATTGTTTTTCAATCCACACAATTTCCCAAAGCTGCTTTGTTGAAGGTAATTAAATATCATGAGTACAAAACTCAGTCAATTGTTTTGGTACTATGCCTCAAATTTTCTACAGCACTTGACACCGTTGATTGGTCCCTCAAGGCTACCACGGAGTGCTTTCACTCTTGGCTCTCAAGATATTACAATATTCAGTTTCATCTTCTACTTCTCAAATTTCTTTATCTCTGTTGTTTTGAGCTTTCCCTAAGCTCCCTTGGAATGTGAGCATTTATTAAAGGCTTAGTTCCTGACCATAGAATCACTGGTCTAAACTAATTACCTCAGCGAATTCTGTCTCATATCTTTAATTATTTTCTCTAGATCTGTATACTTGACCTATCCTATCATCAGAGCTCAAGTTCCCAGATATAAACTGCCTACTGAATATTTCCATGAATGTCATTCAGTTAAGTAGTTACCTCCTCATTTTCCCTGGAACATACTAATTCTCTCCTACAAGGATGGGACACTCCTCTCTTTGTTCATCCTTATATGATGATTCCCTTACCCACACCTGTGAATCCGTCCTCTTCATTTCTCACATGCATCTATTATTTTCAGTTCCCATCTTCAAAATCTCAGTACTTCTGAGTACTAAATAATTTATCAGCCCATACTTTGACCACAAATTTAAATAATCATATTTCTCTAGACTTATGTCATGCTGTCATGCCCAACCATTCCTATAGGCCCAACAATACATCCTTTACTCTCTCCTGTGAACACTGGGATTTAGTACACATTCCAGCACTAGTTACATACTGCTGTCTTCCCAGTCAGCCTTTTGTTCACTCAGTAGCATATATCCATACACTACTACTCCTTTAAAAAGACTATAAGCTACTTTGTTATATGGATCCCTACTCCACCTACAACTCCTTTACTGCAGCAGTGTTAAGATTTCCCCAAACATGGTATCCTGGGCGATCCTTTCAAATTGCCCCATAGTTAAATTTTATCTAATTAATATCACATATAAATATATGCTCACAAACATTTTCAAGATATGATAGTAGTACTTTTATCATGAAATTACTATAGAATCTACAAAACACTTCCATATATTACTTCATTTGAAGATCTCAACAAGCACAGCTAATGATTTGATCTAAATTTTTATACTCATTGTACAAATGAGGACATTGCAATTTTAAAATGTTTAAAGACTTGCTTATTAAACATTTCATTCTCTTTGATTTTTATGTGACATATTTCATAATATAAAGAAAACTAGAATGTGTTGACCACAATGTTTCTTCCTACAATAGTCTCTAATAAGATAATGGATTAATACAGGGTGGGGCAAAAGTAGGTTTATACTTGTTCATATACAAAATACTGTAATTAATAAATAATAATAATACAAGAATAAACTGTTTCATGTACTCACAACTGTAAACTTATTTTTGCCCTACCTTTCATATTTCCAATCAATGGATTATTTTTCAGCAATTAATTAAAAATTAATTAATAACACATATTTATTCAACCCCTATAATATATTGTACACTGAACAAGAAACATAAGACCTTTGCTCTCATGAAAATTACACTTATGTGAGGAGAGTTAGGAATTAAAATTAAATATATAAATATATAAATGAAAGCATATCAAAATATAACAAGGTTTACACAGAAAAAAAGAGAGAAAATGGGGTCATTTGATGGCTGTGAAATGGTAATTAATTATAAAAGTGCTTGATACAGAAACAAGAATTGTGATGGCTGTTGAGTGACATGTCAATGTGATAATGCTAAAAGTATAAGACAAAAGTATCATAGCATTAAATGCACACTATTAACAGCTATGTAAAATATAATGCACAATAAAGGAAGAACTGGAAGAAAACATACCACTGTGTTTATACTGTTCATCTTTAGGTACTATACATAAGGTGATTTTTTTCTCTTCTATACAATGAGGAAATTTTAATATAACTTAATTATAATTTTGAAATGATGTTAAAATCAACAAGATTGGATACAGACAACTCAATATGCAAACCCAGATCTTGTGGGACTGAATCGAGCATTATTTCTGCCACAGAAAGCTTCTTATGGGTGAACAAAACCTGGCAGAATATTTTTAATTTTATATAAAAATGGAAATAATAACATCAATAAAACAGGCTGTCACAGAGTCATAGCTGTGAGCATCTGAACAAATTTAAGAATTTCCTAGTATCTCAATGAGCCTGGCTGGCATGGGTCAGTGCCTGAGCATTGACTTAGGAACCAGGAGATCGTGATTCGATTCCTGGTCAGGGTGCATGCCCTGGTTGTGGGCTCGATCCCCGGTTAGTTGGGGGCATGCAAGAGTCAGCCAATCAATGACTCTCTCATCATTGATGTTTCTCTCTATCTCCATCCCCCTTTCTCTCTCTGAAATCAATAAAAACATATTTAAAAAAATTAAAATAGACACAAATTAATTTCAACTATAGGGAAAAGTGAAGTGGTATTTGAAACTCTACTCATCCTTTTTTTTTTTTTTTTTTTTAATTTCAGGTCAAACATTCCTAAAGTACAACCCAACACTTACATTTTATACAATAGCAGTTGATATTTATTGAGGACTTAATATGTATGCCCCTATACAGGTTAATTATAAAATTAGCCCAAGTATTGGTAGAGGTCACTCTGCCTTTTGCTATTTAGATAAATTATTTTAAGCGTGGATTATTCATTCTTTGGAGCCCAATGCATGCCTCAAGATCCCTGCTCTCCCAGCCAGGTGTGGCTCAGCGGTTGAGCGTTAACCTAGGATCCAGGCAATCAGGGTTCAATTCCCGGTCAGGGCACATGCCCCGGTTGTGGGCTTGATCAATGACTCTCTCATCATTGATGTTTCTATCTCTCTCTCTCTCTCCCTCTCCCTTCCTCTCTCTGAAATCAATAAAGATAAATTAAAAAAAAAAAAAATCCCTGCTCTTCTGGGGAGTTAATTTCCTTCTGGCTCTGAGCCACTTCTTTCAATGATGTCTGAAGCTTATTCTCTAATATGGTACCAATGTTCTCTTCTTCTCTATACTAAATCACTTATGAAAACTATTTACAAAAGCTATTTGTCTGTGTAGCATATTTGTCTAAAGGTGCGGGCAGGTAGGAGAATTTTACATTGCAAGAATACCAAGAACTTAAAATTAGTTGTTCTTAACTGCCTTTTGGCAGTTGTGGACATTTCCAGCCACCTATTTTTTTCATAGTTCAGGCTTCTGTAACTCTCTCTCTACTTAGTCCTCATGAACCACAAAACTCTATTCATGTCTCAAGCAGAGAAGTTAATAATTTTTTACTGTCTTTTTCTAAATCATGGTTTTAGTACCTTATCTTCCACAGATAATAAATCATTTGGTCTGTCTGCTGCTTCCTGTTTGACAGCCATAGCTTCTTTTGCAGTGCCAACTGAGTCCTTATGAGACTATAGTAAAGACTGGAGTAAACAGATTTGGTCAGATTGGCCTCCTGGTCACCAGGGCTGCTTTTAACTCTGGAAAAGTGGATAGTGTCCCCATCAACGACACCTTCATTGGCCTCAACTACATGATCTACCCCTTAATTGACTTCAGTGTGTTCCTTGTTATTCCACCCATGACAAATTCAATGGCAGAGTCAAGGCTAAAAACAGGAAGCTTGACATCAATAGAAAGCCCATCTCCACTTTCCAGGAGCAAGATTCCACCAATGTCAAATAGGGTTATGATAGTGCTCAATATGCTATAGAGTCCACTGGTGTCTTCACTACCTTGGAGAAAGCTTGAACTCACCTGAAGGATGCAGCCAAAGGGAAATCATCTCTACCCCTTTCTGATATCCCCATATTTGTGATGGACGTGAAGCATAACAAGTATGACAATTCCCTCAAGATAGTCAGCAATGCCTCCTGCAATACCACCTGCTTGTCTCCTGTGGGGAAGGTCATCCATGGAAACACTGGCATCATGGAGGGACACATGACCACAATGCTTTACATCACTGTCATCCAGATAACCATGGATGGTCTCTTTGGGAAGTGTGGCATGATGGATGAGGAGCTGCTTCTACTGGCACTGTCAAGGCTGTTAAAAGGGTCATACCTGAGCTCAATGGGGAAGCTCAATGTCATGTTCTCCCGTGTCCCTATCCCCAATGTGTCAGATGTGGATCTGACCTGCCACTTACAGAAAGCTGCCAAATATGATGATATCTAGAAGGTGGTGAAGCATGAACCCTTAAAGTGCATCCTGGGCTACCCTAAGGACCAGGTTGTCTCCTTCAACTTTAACCATGGCATCTACTTTTCCATCTTTGATGCTGGGGATGGCATTGCCCTCAATGGTCCCTTTGTCAAGCTCATTTCCTGGACTGATAATACATTAGGCTACAGCACCAGAGTAGTGGATCTTATAGTCCACATGGCCTCCAAGGACTAAGAGCCTCCTGGACTACCAGCCCAAGGGGGAGCCATGAGAGAGTCCTGCTGCTGCTGAAAAACCCTTGCACCACTCTATCCCCCAACACACTGAGTATCTCCCTAACTTGACAGTTTCCATTCCAAACCCCCCAAAGAAGGGGAGGGGCTTAGGGAGCCCTACCTTTTCATGGGCTAACAATAAAGTGCAATGTACCCAGCCTAAATAAATAAGAAAATAAATAATTTAATTTTTCTCAATAAAGACAGCTAGTTTCATAAGAGGAATTCTGTTACCAACTGTTCAACTGCTGTTTTCACTCTGCTACATATGTGTTATTTTGTTTACTTTTAAGGATAACCCAGTGAACTAGGTATTATAGATTAAAAAACTAATGCTGAGTAAAGTTAAGTTACATGAAAGTAGAAAATTAGAGTTCTGAGAAGAATCAAAATCTGTTTCCAAAGACCTGTGTATTATGATATGTGTATGTGTGTATTTCTATTTATATATTCTTTCTACCTTGCTTGATTAGAAAAAATCCCTAAGCCTGGATATGCAAAAGTAGTCACTTTTATTTATCTAGAATAGCATATTAACAGTGGGATACAGAATTGGAGCAAATAACCTCCCCAAATTTCTCCATCCCTGGAATTTAGTGAAGCATTTATATTTTGTTGGTTTGGTTTGGTTTGGTTTGGTTTCTACATAACACTACTTTCAGAAGAAGAGAGAAATCACTTGCCAAATATCCTCACAGAATTCTAATCTGTGCCTTCTCATTGAAGAGGGGTTATTAACAACTTCAAGATGTTTTTGAAGCATATTCATCTATAAATAAAATAACTACCATGAAACTTGAATATTATTCTTTAGAAGCTCTATAAAGCCATGATTCTTTGAATAAACTTTCCACATTAAAATCATCCAGAAGTGGAGAAATATGAATCAGTTACTGCTATAAATGTGATTGGATGGCTGGGGAAATTGTTACTCTCAATACTGATATTTACAGTAGAGAGAATAGTTGAAACTTCAAAAAGTCATAACTAAATACTATGGATAGAAAGAAAATATACATTCAGCACAAATACCTACAGTTAGCACTGGTGCCTCCATGGCTTTTGTTAACTTCAATAAATGTTTGCTACATTGAACCAAATCTAGGAAGAGAAATATTTCAAATATACATGTTCATATTGCCAAAATTTTGATAAAACACACTTCTTCTACATGTAGAGGAGAAAGAACTAAGTTTAAAAAATTACTAGCTAATACAGAATATTTCAAATTTAATATAATTACTGAAGCATACTTGTCAGGCATTAGTAATTAACAAGATTGTGGGTATAAAGAATTAAGCCATGCCACCTCTAAAAACACGAACAATTTGTAGGTAGGTTAACTTCACGTCTCTTGTAAAGTTTCAGAATTGAATTTATGAAATTGAGTGACACCAGTCACAGATGGAAGGAGGTGGTCTTCTTTTCTTTAACCAGAAAATTGAATGTAGTGTACCACAGTTCAAATTAAGATATAGATGGTTAACTACTAGGAATTTTGTTAACACCCTTGTTCCCCTCAAAATTACCTGAAAATCTAGGGGGTTAACCTAAGCAGAGGTATCTATACATTAGAATATTAAGTATCAGAATTTCATTATTAAAATATCTAGAAAGCTCTAAAATTCCATGGATAACATATGGAAATTTAAGATGAAGAAAAATTATCTTTTAAAGCAACAGAAAAGAGCTGACTCTTCTTAAATGAGAAACTACAGGTCAAACAATGGCCACCTTTCAAATTATATATTTTGAGAGTTGAAAGTAACTTTAAAGAGAATCTACTCAAACACTTTTCTTTATAGATAGAAACTTGAGTAGCTAGAGAGTTTAAATGACATGTCCAAGGTCACCTAGCTGGCAACTGAAAGATCTACTAGAATGACTTTTTTTCTCAGTTCAATCTTTTCTTCCACTTATTCTTATTTATAGCTGACAATTTTTTGTTTTTATTATTTTTAATAATTATATCTATTGTGCATGTGTGTGTCTGTGGAAATTTAGGTGTAGCTTATCCTTCTATTTTACAAATAGCATTACCTATGCATTACTTATGTCAATTGCATCCAGAATCTGAAAGTATGATTATCAGTTTGTAATATACATTACTTGTGGTATACTGTTGGGAGTTGGATTCAAGGCATTTTAAATGCCAAATTTCTTAGTTTTATAAATATCAGAAGTTTTTATTGAATTTATTGGGGTGACATTGGTGAATAAAATTATATAGGTTTGAAGTGTACAATTCTCTAACACGTCATCTGTATATTGTATTGTGTGTTCACCATCCCAAGTCAAGTCTCCTTCCATCACCATTTATTCTCTCTTTACCCTCTTCTAATTCTCTCCATCCCCTTTTCTCTCTAGTAATCACCATACTGTTGTGTCTGGTTTTCTTTTTTTGCTTAATCCCTTCACCTTTTTCACCCAACTCCCAAACCTCCCTCCCCTCTGACAGCTGTCAGTCTGTTCTCTATGAATCTGTTTCTATTTTGTTTGTTAGTTTATTTTGTTCATTAGATTCCACATGAGTAAAATCATATGGCACTTGTCTGTCTCTGACTAGTTTATTTCACTTAGCATATTACTCTCCAGACTCATCCATGCTGCCGCAAAGGGTAAGATTTCCTTCTTTTTTTTTTTTTTTTTTTATGGCCAAGAACTATTCCCTTGTGTAAATGTCCCACAACTTTTTTATCCACTCATCCACTGATGGGCACTTGGGTGACTTCCAAGTCTTGGCTATTGTAAGTAAAGTTGCTAGGAACATAGGGGTGCATATATTCTTTTGAATCAGTGTTTTGGCTTTCTTAGGATATTTACCCAGAAGTGAGATCTCTGGGTCAAAAGGTAGTTCCACTTATAATTTGTTGAAGCAACTACATTTTTACTTCATAAAGAAATACTATAATATTGGTCTAATAGATAATAATATACTCATATTCTTAGAACTAAATAGACCAGATGAAAATTGTAATCTTTCTAATAGTAATTCAAGAAATAAAATGCAGAATACAAATTTTTATCTTATTTCCTAGTGATCATTGACCTTAATCCAGTCATCAATTAGCAATTATATTTTTACATTCTGATTACCCCAAAAAAAGTACCACTACTGTCTTCTTCACATTCTGGATGGGTGTGTGATATTTATAAAAAATATTGAAGCCATCTACGTCTCTAACAGGCCCTGAGGTTTTTTTCTCCCAATTTTCTTCAGATGAAAGGAGTAATAGTAGTAGGATTATATTATATCATTTCTTTCTGAGAGGCAAGAGAGGATGCAATCATAGGGGCAAAAGTAATTTTGGATAAGAGACTAGAGGGCATAACAAAAAGCCAGTTCATATCTCTGGAGAGATAAAGAATTAGAAGGACTGAAAGCAGCTGGAAGTAGATCTGTTGTAGAGAAATGAAAGAGATAAGAGAGCCTAGAGGAAGCCAATTAAAGATGGCCCTTTTGCCCGACTGGCATGGCTCAGCAGTTGAGCATCAGCCTATGATCCAGGAAATTCAGGTTCGATTCCTGGTCAGGCCATATGCCCGGGTTTCAGGCTCGATACCCAGTAGGGGGCGTGTAGGAGGCAGCTGATCAATGACTCTCTCATCATTGATGTTTCTCTCTCTCTCTCCCTCTCTCTCCCTTCCTCTTTCTGAAATCAATAAATTTTTTTAATTGCCCTTTTAATTTGGTGTATGGCTACGCACATCATTTGGTCCAGGATAAATATATTGTATATTAAAAATGCAAGAAATAAGAACTACAGGCTGTAATCAATTTAAGTATTTAATGAAGGAGATGACCCTATGAGACTAAATTAATACAAGTGAAATTTCCAGGGCACTTGGCTTTAATAGGTTTTATTGAACGAATTTCAACATAACCATGCCAATATTTAGAACTACTCATTTCTATGGTCAAATTTATACCACTTTTAAGAGGCTTTACTGATTTTTCCATATTTTTTTCAGTATTGAATAACAGATCTTAGTGTATAAGAAAATATTCAGTATTGACAGAAATTTGTTTTAGTTGTTTTTGGAAGATGCATGAATGAATCATTATTTTGTAGAATTTCGTTAGCAATGTAATGTTTTAAGTGCAGAATTATTTAAAGACAATTTCTAATGTTCCAGGTGCAGATACTGAAGGAGTACATTGTTTTTGGAGAATTTAAAAACAATGATAAAATTCCTGAAATGTTTGTGTGTGTGTGTGTGTGTGTATACATATATATATATACATATATATATTATTTTATTTTATTTTATTTTTTAAATTAATTTCAGAGAGAGAAAGGGAAAGGGAGGGAGAGAAACATCAATGATGAAACTCATTGATCGGCTGCCTCCTGGACGCCCCCTGCTGGGGATCGAGCCCACAGCCCGGGTATGTGCCCTGACTGGGAATTGAACCCTGATCTCTGGGATCATAGGTCGATGCTCAACCTCTGAGCCATGCCAGCCAGGCCTGAAAAGTTTGTTTTAATATCACCAGCCACCAGCAATTCTAAATAATGTCAGTGATAAAATCTTCCTCCTCATTGCGGCAGACTGTCCCCAACTCCCTCTCCTTCCTTAGGTATGCCATTCTCTAACAATAAATGACAAAGATAGGGTGGGGCAAAAGTAAGTTTACAGTTGTGAGTACGAGAAACAGTTTGTTTTTGTATTATTATTTATTAATTATTGTATTATTTTCCAATGCTACAACTGTAAACCTACTTTTGCCCACCCTGTAAATTTGCTAACCAGTAAATACTATTTATGCATGTGTAGCCATCCTTTTATTCTTTGTGTTGGTGTGGTTGTCAGGGCAGTGCAGAGTTAACTTCAAAGTCTGTATTAAGAAATCTGTATTTAATAGGCAAGAAAAAATAGAGAGGGATATGTAAATAGATACTTATTGCCTAAGTTTTTAAAATTTACTCCTTAGTGATTAAATGTTACATTCCATAACGTACACACATCTTCAGTAAACCACTTGATGCATCTTTACATATATAAATTTATATTTTATTTATAAATTACATATATGTAAAAATGTATCAAGCTGTTCATACATATAACCTTCGCCTAGATCGAGCCCTTTCCATCATCTAGAAGGTTCCTTTATGCCCACCCCAGTTAATACCTGCCCCGTTGAGGTAATCATTATTCTGATTTCTAGTGCATAGATTAGTTTAATTTGGCTTGCTCATTGTATAAAATAAGCATACAGTTTTAAAAAGTAAAAGTAAAAAGAATTCTGTATTTAGAAATGTTCCTTCCATTTTTTTGGGATGAAGTCCCGTGATCCTTTTCATTTCTGGGGTATGTCTATCCCACATGTACCTGAAAGCTGGCTCCATTCCAGATTAGCCCTGACCAGACAAGGATCTCTTAGTGTCACTCAGAAGCATTAACATGTCCATTTCAGACTGGAGAAGGACAGGATAAGCGGGCCTTGCTACAATTCTACTTCCTTTCTCTTCCTGTAATTCAGTGGAAATGCAAATTCCCCAAGCATTCATTACTCATTAAAATACCTAAAGCAGCCAGGCCAGGCATATCTCAGCAGTTCAGCATTGACTTAGGATCCAGAAGATATCTGTTCGATTCCCAGTCAGGGCACATGTCCAGGTTGCGGGCTCAATCCCCAGTAGGGAGTGTGCAGGAGGTAGCTGATCAATGACTCATCGTTGATGTTTCTATCTCTCTCTCCCCCTCTCTCCTCCTCTCTCTGAAATCAATAAAGATATATTTCCTAAAAAAAGAATTAAAGTAGGTACTAACTGTCAGATGAAGTTGTAGGTCAATACCATGTTAAGAGCCACAATGAAAACATATATAAACATTGGGAATCTAGGAAAGAAACACATTGAAAGTCAGATGACATAATAGAGCATGAGGAAATATTTTCTGATCACAGGAAAAATCTCTAAAATATAGGCAAAGGGTCACCTCCTTATGAGACAGTATAAAGTAGATAAACATGCATATTTTGGAGCCTGGCAAGATTGGATTTAAATCCAGGCTTTGAAAGTTACTAGAGTTATTTATCATCAACTCCATTTACTCATATCTAAATGGGATAATATTAGCTCAGAGAGGAAGTCAAATGCATTATATTTAGCATACTTGGGCACTTGGTATTTTTTTCAGTTGTTCTCAGCCAGGACAGCGCATCCTAATCACCCAAAGAACTTTTAAAAATTCCCATGTCCAGGCCACATAAATTTTTATAATATAGCATATATTTTCTTTTAAATACATATGATTAAAAATTAGCATCAAGTCACCAATGATCATAACTTTGAAGTTAAATTAGCTAACATTTTATTTCAATATAATTACAGCAACTTCTGTGATATGAAATGATCTGTGCTGTGTATTGCTGACATTAAAGTGGTCTCTTGCCTACTTTCAAAATCAAAGAAAATGCTAGTTTTTAGAGGATAGGGAAAATAGAGATGTAATTTTCCCTATCCAATTCACATACCTGTTGAATTTAATTAGCAAAAACCCAGGATCCGTGAACTCTAAAATAAGATTTTCTCACCTTAAAACATACATAAGGCATTTGAACACAAGTACCCAGTGAGTACCTGCTACTTCATATGTTTAAATATTTATATAGGGGAAGTAAAGTTAGAAGATGTACTTTACTCTTTATTAATTTTCAAATATATTTTGGTTATATTCACATCAATTATTAGTGAACATTTGAGGGGAGTTGTTTTTTTTTTAAATATATCTTTATTGATTTCAGAGAAAGGAAGGGAGAGAGAGAGAAAAAAACATCAATGATGAGAGAGTCATTGATCGGCTGCCTCCTGCACACCCCCAACTGGGGATCGAGCCCATGACCCGGGCATGTGCCCTGACCGAGAATTGAACCCCGATTGCCTGGATCCTAGGTCGATGCTCAACCGCTGAGCCACGCCCGGCTGGGCTGAGTGGAGATTTAGAAAACTCCATTGCTTGGGTTAAGCTGTGAAGGCATTCACAGATATCCCAAAGAGAATTGGCTTTTACCTTGGGTAATAGTACCAAAATTTTTTTCAATGTTCAGGAGATGGCATGTGAAAAATGAATAAAATAAAATAAAAGTGTAACCAGTGCTAACCAGCTTCTAGTTTACACATAACATATACTTAACGTAAAAGATTGGCATTCTTCCCAGCCGGTGTGGCTCAGGGGTTGAACATCAACCTATGATCCAGGAGATTGAGATTGGTTCCCAGTAGGGGGCGTGCAGGAGGCAGCTGATCAATGATTCTCATCATTGATGTTTCTATCTCTCTCTCTCTCCCTTCCTCTCTCTGAAATCAATAAAGATATTAAAGAAGAAAAAAAAAAAAAAGGTTGGCATTCTACAATGTACATTCAGCTTTCCCATAAAGTACTAGTTCAGACTACAAAAAAAATTCAGATTATTTTTCTATCTCCGAACAGAACAAGACACTGATAAAAAGACAAAACTGTAGTTGCATCCATGGGACCTTAAAGCAGCTGCTGAATTGAAATTGCTATATTTCTTGTTAATGAACACCAACAAAACTTTGCACATTATAAATTGCTTGCAGAAAGGGCTTTATTTGGCTTTGGATAAGGTAATGCATGCATGAACTATCCATGCTAATGATATGATTTTCAGCTATATTTAATAAGTGTCTTTCTGCAGTATTTCTATTAGAGACAGTTAGTGGCATAGACCTAGCTAAATATTGCAGGTAATCACCCCAGCTTAACACAGAAAATATTTTCTTTAGGGAACAAAAGAAGATAGAATTCTCATTACTGCATCTTTTGAAAAATGAAACACATGTTTAACTGTTCTGTTAATCTCTACTAAAGTTCGAAAATTAGATTTTGACTTTTCACTCTACCAGACAGCAGCTCCCCCAACCTGCTTTCCATTGCACAGATTTTTTGTTGTTTTGTCTTTGCATTTTGCAGTATTAAAGGGAAATAGGGAAAGCCTAGCAGCAAATCAGACCAGGCCTTTCATTTAAACAGTCCTAGCTAATTGAAATAAAATACAACTTTGACCCAAATAGGTACAACAAGCTCCAACTAAGAGGCAATTAATTGCATCTCCCTTCTGAGGACTATGTCTACCAGCCCCCACTCTGACCCAATGGGCCTGCCAATGAGGTTATACTCTAATTATTAAACATGCATTTATTTCAAAGATGCCCTATTCCAGCTCTTTTATGGGATCCTCCTGTGGAAGGTTAGCTTACTGTAGGTATTTTGGCCCAAAGCAGGTATCATGAGGTCATTGGCAGCATGACTTGAAAGATGGGCAAGAAAAGGGGAGCTATTAATCATACCAGAATGGCATTAATCTCTGCACAATTTTGTCAAGTTGCCTTTCAATGCCATAACTTAGCAAGTTACATAGCAATAGCCTATGAAAATATCTTCTTCCTGCTGCATTCAAAGAACATATCATATCTGAGTACTTGGCTATACCTCTATGGGGTATGCAATGAAGCCTGCACTTAAGATCACGAGCATTTAGTAGTACCAGTTTGTTTACATGAAACATACCAGATGTATCAGTCAAACTTATGGTGGACTATGTTCTATAATACTTTGAGGTTTTGATTCATAATTTAATACATTTGGGCAAGTACAGACAAATGTAAATATTTGCATTTTTCTTCTCAGAAATTAAGTATTGGTTTTCTCATGAAATCCTATATTATTGAGTAGCTTGCATATCCAGAAAAAAAAATTATGCTTCATGTAGCCTGGAAAAACCATCACTCAAAACAAAAGATCAGAAATTTTTCATTTCAAATATATTTGAAATGATAAAGTCATGTAAATTTGAAGAAAAATGTTCACTGAAAGCTGATTTTTAATTTTTCTTTATGTAGACTTCTACCTAGAAATTATCCAACGGTACCTGTATAATTTTGCCCAAAATAAATATTTATGAAATCACCATTAGATGAATTTCAAGTTCTGCCATATTAATTACAAATCTTGGATATTTGAAAAAATACCTTTATGAATAAATTATTAGTGAACCAAAACCAAAATTGTGGAACTAGAAAATTCTTTACTTATTACCTTACTATACGAATAAAAGCAAAATTTAAATAAAAGCAGTAGAGCAAATGATGATAATTTCAAATATGCTATGATTTTTTTTTAAATGTAGGAATAAATTTATGCAAGCATGAGACATTAGTAAATGAGCACTTGGTAAAAATTATATGATGTTGTTAATAGAACATTAATCATATAAAAAGATGTTCTAAAATTTTCTGTGATCAAATGTTCTGTCAATGTTGATTCCAAAGTCATAGAATGGAAAAATAATTTAAAAAAATTATCTCATTAATGTAGTCCTCATTTTTCCAGTTAAGCATCTAATAGAAGAAATTTGATTTTGACAGAATTTACTTCTTATGACAATGTCTGGTTATTACTATTATTTTGACTTTTTGGTCTCTGCCTTATAGTTCACAAGTCTACAATGATTTCTCTCAACAATGCAACATGCAGGTTAGACTCTAGTACAATGTTGTAGTAATGGCTGGACTTAATAAATGGAGCTTGTGTGGGAATTTTTTAATGTGGAAATAATCCAAAAATACAAAAATGCAAACTAACTGTAACTGTTACACTGATGTGTTTCCACTAAGTTTTTGTGTCTTTGGTTTTTTTAAAAAAATATATCTTTATTAATTTCAGAGAGAGGAAGGAAGAGGGAGAGAGAGAGATAGAAACATCATTGATGAGAGAGTCATTGATCGGCTGCCTCCTGCACGCCCACTACCGGGGACAGAACCACAACCTGGGCATGTGCCCTGACTGGGGATCGAACCTCAATCTCCTGGATCCTAGGCCAACGCTCAACCACTGAACCACGCCCAGCCAGGCTCCATTAAGTTTTGATATTCAATAAACATCTACATATGGAATGCTTTACACTTGGCACCTCTTATATTATTTTCTTCTTTATTCCTCACAATAACACACAAAATAGATTCAAACGGGAAGGATAACTTGTGGAAGAAAAGTAGAAAAGCCAAAACTATAAGTCAGGCCTCAATCCAAGACTTCCACTCAGAACTACTAAACTACAATCCTTATAATTTTCTCTGAAAAATTCAGCACTCTGCAATGAACATTAAAAAGAGAGAGACAGAGCTGGAACTTCCAGGTAGCAGAGTAGAATGTGTAGTTATCAACTCCTGAAATTTCCTTCCCAAATAATGTGAAATAATGTCATTTATGAACATTTTACACCAAAATTATACTTCAGCAATGCTTCAAGACAAAGAGGACTGAAATTGCAGAATGGCTTTAAGGAGGGCGTGGGGGAAAGTCCATAATACTTATCAAACAGTCACACTCATGCCCCCAACCCTCTGAGCTGCTACAGGGCTTTTTGAGGAGCAAAGGCAGACTGAGAAAAGCTGTTGGAAGAACTAAGGCTAGCAAAGGGGCTGGGCCTAAGGGTGATTTGGAATGTACACCTAAAAGTTTAAACCAACCTTAAATATAAATACAGAGGCAAGGTGTCCAAGCAGATCAGAGTATTGACTACAGGTAAGAAATTTCAAATAAACTTGATTTAAAGGGCCAGAGAAAATTTAAAGAGCTACATAAAATTTAAAGGGACAGTTGTACAATTCATTGGCTTCTAGGGTAGAATAAAGGCTAAATGAGAGGAAGAAACACTATATGACAATTGGATGATGAATGAAAAAAGAAGAAAACAGGGAAAAATTTAAAGTCCTAAAACATACAGGGTAAACTTAAAATTAAAGGTTCACTATATTCAAAAGGCCCCTTACCATCAAAATAAACAAAACAAAGCAGTCAAGTAAAATACTACTAAAGAACCTAACCTTTCCTAGACTGACCAAAAAAAAGGACAACATTAAACAAGGGATATTGTAAATCACCCCAACACCATAAAAATGACCAAGAGGAAAGTGATATCTGTAGATATATATTTACAAAATCAAGAAATGAACTTTTACTCATCAATTGTGTAATCTAGCCCTAAAAACACCCTTGGAGCACAATAAAGCTATAAGTCTACACTCCAGAAATAATAAAATTTATCAAACAAGTACTTAAGGATATGGAAAAGCTTACAAATGAACACAGAACACCAGGAGCTTTCATTCTTCGCTGTTTGGAAGGCAAAAGGGAACACTACAGCCCCTTTGGAAGGTACTTCAGCAATTTTTCACAACACTAACATTGTCTTATCCTATAATCCAGCAGTCATGATCCTAGGTTTTGACTGATTTGAAAACAACTGTCCACACAAAAACCTCGACACCAATGTTTATAGCAGCTTTGTTCAAGTGTCTAAAGATAAAAATCAATCAGGAGGTCCTTCTATATGTGAATGAATAAATCTGCTACATCCACATAATAGAATATAGTCAGCAATAAAAAGAAGTGAAGTTTATTTCAGAGGAAAGGGGGAGTGGGAAGAGATTAACCAATGAACTTATATGAATGTATGCATAGCACCTGCACACAGACAGCAGTACAGGGAAGGCCTGGGGAGGGGTGGGAGTGGGGAGAGGGGGCATCCATAATAGTTTCAACAATAAAGACAAATTTTTAAAAAATTTTCAAACCAGCCCTAAAAGAATAAAAAAAGAAAAGAAATGGATTATGGAGGTACACAAAGATATGCATAAATTTTAAGCCCACAGAGCTGAGTAAAAGAAGCCAGTCTTTAAAAGGCTATATACTGTGTGATTCCATTTATGTGACATTCTGGAAAAAGCAAAATTCTAGATCGGTGAGACAAACCAACTAGGGCGCTATCAATGTTATTGAAATAAAATGTTCAACGTAAAAGAACTTAAGAGAAATGGAACCATAATTACTAGGGCCTGGGGGATGAAAAAACGGAGAGAGGTTGGTCCAAGGGCACAAACTTTCAGATATAAGATGAAAAAGTCCTAGGGATCTAATGTAAAGTATGGTGGACATAGTTATTAATACTGTATGTATACTTGAAATTTGCTATAACAGTAAATCTTAAGTGTTTTCACCATGCCAAAAAGATGTAAATATGTAAGCCCTGGATGGTGTGGATAAGTGGTTAGAGTGCTGGCCCACACACTGAAAGGTCACAAGTTTGATGGCCGGTCAAGGGCATGTATCTCAGTTGCGGGTTTGCTTCCTGCCAGGAGGTACGTGCAAGAGGCAGCCAATGAGTCTCTCTCATACCAATGTTTCTCAGTCTCTCTTTACCCTTCTCCCTCCCCCCACTTCCATTCTGTCTGAAAAGTAATAGGGAAAAAAAATAACTTCGGATAAGGATTAACAACAACAAAAATATAAATATGTAAGGCAATTGATGTGTTAATTAGATAGATGTGGTATCATTTCACTATATACACATATATACACACACACATATAGTAAATACATATAGAATAAATATATAGCGAATATATATACATGTATGTCAAGCCATGTGATACTCCTTAAATATATATAACTTTATCAATTTTACCTCAATAGAAATGAAATTTTTTTTAATTTTTTAAAAAAGAACTTGAGGAATTCTGCACCCATCAGGCTTTCTTAAGGAATCTACTAGAGGACGAATTTCATACAGGTAAAGTGATGACCGGGATAACTTCATCAATAGGACTTAATGCTCAATATTTTAAAACATAAATATGCATGTAAAACTAAAACCAAGGGGGAGTTGAGGGTGGAAAACTAATTTACATGTTACATATTACAAAAAATAAAAAATTACGCATCTAAAAATACAAAGAAAAGGGAGAAGGAAAAATAGAAAATGCTGATAGTAACACAGTATAGATGGGTCTTAAAGAGTACTGGGGAAAACACCAAAACCAACCAAACAAACAAAAATCTGAACTACTAAACCACAGAGCTAAAACTTAAATAAGAAAACAAGGGGCTGAACTTATTTTGTAGAAATATATAAGCATGGGTTAGTCTACATACAAATATTTCCCAGCTCTCTGTCTTGAGAGGACCTAGTCACAATGAAATTTCAGTAGCAAAGTGCACCCTGTGCCCAGATCTTGTTTTATAAATATCGATTTCCAATTATATAAACCAGAGCTCCTTGGAGAAAGGGCTGATTTTAAGGTTAGACTAGGTGAAAGACTAGATGAGCTTGGAGCATCTTGTAGTGCCAGAAAACAAGGTTGGGCTCAAGAAACAGAAGGATGGGACATGTCAAAGGGATACAGGAGTCAGTCTGAAATAACTCCCAATGGCCAATAATAGAATAATAAAACAATAACATAGTATCGCCCTCATCACTGTGGCTCAGTGGTTGAGTGTAGACCCATGAACCAAGAAGTCACTGGTTCAATTCCTAGCCAGGGCACATGCCTGGGTTGCAGGCTCAATCCCCAGTAGGGGGCATGCAGGAGGCAGTGAATCAATGATGTTTCTTCTCTCTCATGGATGTTTCTATCTCTCTATCCCTTTCCCTTCCTCTCTACCTAAAAATAATAAAAAAAATATTTTAAAAATACTCAACAGCACTACTCATCAGAGAAATGCAAATTAAAACCACAATGAGAGAAAAATTCACACCTCTCAGAATGGCTACCATAAATAAATCAACAAACAACAAGTGCTGGCAAGGATGTGTAGAAAAGGGAACCCTTGTGCACTGCTGGTAGGAATGCAAACTGGTGCAGTCACTGCGGAAAACAGTATGGAGATTCCTCACAAAATTAAAAATGGAAACTGCCTTTTGAGCCAGAGATTGAATTTCTGCAAATATATCTGAAGAAATCAGAAACACTAATTCAAAAGAATATATGCACCCCTATGTTCACTGCAGCATTATTTACAATAGCCAAGATCTGGAAACAGCCCAAGTACCCATCAGTAGATGGGTGGATAAAAACGCTGGTATATTTTTACAATGGAATACTACATGGCCATAAAAAAGGAAATCTTACCTTTGAGACAGATGAATAAACCTGAAGATTACTATGCTAAGTGAAATAAGCCAGTCATAGAAAGACAAATACCATATGATCTCATTTATATGTAGAATGTAATGAACAAAATAACCTGATGAACAAAATAGAAACAGAGGCATGGATACAGGAAACAGACAGCTGTCAGAGGGGAGGGTAGAGGGGTGGGCTGCATGAAAGAATGTGAAGGGATTAGCCGAAGAACACAGATGCATAATTGATAGACACAGACAACAGAGTGGTGATGGCCAGAAGGAAGGAGAGGTTGCAGGTGGGTGAATGTAGGCAAGGGCGGGGGGAGGGATGGCAAGATCTGTAATAATGTTAATAATAAAAATACAGTTAAAAACTAGAAATGCTTATGCTATATCTGTCAATTTGTAAATATAATACGTTGAATTATGTATGATTTTTATCATAACATTTCCTAAAATCCAAAGTATAAAAAAAGCAAAGATCTACAACCAAGATTACTCTACCCAGCAAGGCCATCATTTAGAACTGAAGGTCAGATAAAGAGCTTTACAGACAAGAAAAAGCTAAAGGAGTTCATCACCACCAGACCAGTATTACATGAAACGTTGAAGGGTCTCTTTAAGAAACTAATGAACAAAATAAACTGACAAACAAAATAGACCCAGAGACATTAAAACATGCAACAGACTGATATATTTCAGAGGGGATGGTGTATGTGTGTATGTGTGTGAAGAGATTAACCAAAGAACTTACATGCATATATGCATAACCTATGGACACAGACACAAATGAGGTGAAGGCCTGGGGGGGAGGAAGGAGAGATGTGGAGAGGGTCCATGGGGGGGGGGGACACATCTGTAGTACTTTCAACAATAAAGATAATTTTAAAAATATAAATATATAAGAAATGTGGGAAACTTTACACAATTAATTCCAGACTGGAGTCTAAGGGATTGAATTAAATTTTTCTAGATAGACAGGATGAAACACACTTCTTTTATGATTTTATTTGATGTTGCATTATATTTAAAATTTGCTTTAAAAGACTTCACATGCCTTATCCACGTGCATATCTCTATGTGTCCATTATTTAGGTCCACTTACATGTGTTTAAGAAAAGTTACCTTCTTTATATAGAACTTACACAATCTTCTTCCACTTGTTTAAATCTTCCTCTATTTCTTTTTTCAGTGTCACGTAGTTTTCTGAGTACAAGTCTTTTACATCCTTGGTTAAATTTATTCCTAGGTATCTTATTTTTTTAGTTGCAATGGTAAATGGTATTGCTTTTTTAGTTTCTCTCTCTGAAAGTTCATTGTTGGTGTATAAGAATGCCATTGATTTCCAGATGTTGATTTTGTATCCAGCTACCTTGCCAAATTCGTTTATCAAATCTAGTAGTAGTTTGATGGAGTCTTTAGGGTTTTCTATGTACAATATGATGTCATCTGCAAATAATGACAGTTTTATTTCCTCCTTTCCAATTTGGATACCTTTTATGTTTTCTTCCTGTCTGATGGCTGTGGCTAGGACTTCCAGTACTACGTTGAATAAGAGTGGTGAAAGTGGACATCCCTGTCTTGTTCCGGTTTTTAACAGAAATGGTTTTAGTTTTTCCCCATTGAGTATGATGGTGGCTGTAGGTCTGTCATATATGGCCTTTATCACGCTCATGGATTGGAAGAATTAATATCATTAAAATGCCCATACTACCCAAAGCAATTTATAAATTTAATGCAATTCCTATGAAAATACCAACAGCATATTTCACAGACCTAGAACAAACATTTCGAAAATTTATATGGAACCAAAAAAGACCCCGAATAGCTGCAGCCATCTTGAGAAAAAACAACAGAGTGGGAGGGATCACATTACCAGACTTCAAACTGTATTACAAAGCCACTGTAATCAAAACGGCCTGGTATTGGTACAACAACAGGTATATCGATCAATGGAACAGAACAGAGACCCCAGAAATAGACCCACGCCATTATGGTCAGTTAATATTTGACAAAGGAGGCAAGAGTATCCAATGGAGTAAAGACAGTCTCTTCAATAAGTGGTGCTGGGAAAATTGGACAGATACCTGCAAAAAAAATGAAACTAGACCACCAACTTTCACCATACACAAAAATAAACTCAAAATGGATAAAAGACTTAAATGTAAGTCACAAAACCATAAAAATCCTGGAAGAAAACAGGCAGTAAAGTCACAGACATACCATGTAGTGGACTTTTCACAGAACTTACACAATCTTAACAGTTTTGCCTTAGATTTATTGAGTCAAGATTCCCCTTGCAAACGAATTTAAGGTAGGTTAAGAAAAATATGGAATATTTTAATTCAGGTGAACAGACGAGTGGGGCTGGCCTCTTGAAGAATTATGAAACATCAGTTTACTCTCAATGTGGACTTTCTTTCCCCTCCTATCCCCCTCCATTTCCCTCTCTCTCCCCATGCTCTCCTTCCCTCAAAACTGCTTCTCCACATATCAGAGAACATGATTTTCACCTTTTGTTCTATTTTTATTATACTGATATTGCCAAACTGAATTTGTATTTTTAGTATTTGCATCATCTATCTTTACTGAGCTGTTTATTGTATACTTTTTGAACTATTATCTCACTTGGGCCATCTGTCAGAGGATTCTGAAAGGCACCATCCTATCTGCTTATGCTTATCCCACCAAACTCTTGGGTTTTGAAGAAATATTCATGTTTAAATAAGGGATCTGATTATGACAGTTTAAGGACCAGACTGTACAGAATAATAGAAAGAACACTGAAATGAGAGCTAGAAATTCCAAGGGCTGATCCTCCCTCTGCAACCAATTACCCATGTAATCTTAGGTAAGTCTTGTTAGCTCCCTGAATCTCAGTTTCCTCTTCTGTGATCAGTTACATCAGTTCTAATCATTTCCTAGTGTTGGTGAAATGGTCAAATGACAAGAGATGACCAAGCAATTTGAAAATGTGTAATTTTATAATGCAAAGACTCTTTGATTAAATGACTATCTGATTTAGAATTTAGAAACTTTGCAATACAGGAAAAAGTAAACATTATTACCTTCTGTAGAAAATCCCCACTGCATAAAACAACCCCATATTTAAAAATATACTAAGAAGTACTGGTGATGTTTGTTCAATTTTATAACTCATATTACAAAACATTAATAAAATGGAAAAGCAATATTCCTCTAATATTTATTACTCATGTGAATAAAATACATATGAAATCCACTTTAATGTATATTTTTAAATGGAATCTTTTCTAATTCAGTAGTAAAATATATCCTGATTTGAAAACACGAACATTTAAATTCCAAGTTATTCCCCAAATATACCATATGTTTCCCTAATCTTTTAAATTAAAACACCTAGTTGAATATACTATTTTAAAATATGCTTTAGCATTCTGTTGAAAACATACTTTCTATGAGAATGACTTTTGCAGACACACTTAAAACTCTGACTTTTTCCCGAGTCAGAAAGTAGCAAACTTCCACAAGATGTTTTTCCATCCCACAGATGTTACACTTTCCTTTTTAAAAGATTCCTTGAATCTAACCTCAGTCCCTTAAATCATAAGTACATATTTGATGTGCAGGATTAAGAAAAAACTCTTAACCAGTGTCATTAACTCCATTAATTTCCATGGGAAAATGGCCAGTCTTAACTCCTACCCAGCATCTAACTACCTGATGGAGGAAGAAATTGGTGTTTCTTAAAGATGAGCTTTCCCAAATTTAATTTCATGCATCCTTGACACCAACTCAAATAGCATCCAGATTCTAAATGAGGTTTAAAATATGTACAAAAAAATTCCACATTTGTTGTTTCCTTCAAAAGTATACCGTATCTCTAGCACCCAAATATTTTCAATGAAGTCAAGCTCAAAAGCACCCTCCAGGATTTATTTTTGCCCTTAAGATACACAACAATACCACCTATGGATGAAGAAACCCACATGCCCCCAAAGAAAAGTGTTACTTAGTGAAAAGGTCTTCAAAAGTTCTGTGAGGAATGAAATTTTGAACAGAGCTGTCTATTTTCATAGGCCCAGTAGAAAATTGCCAAAGAGGAAAAATTCCCTCATTCAAAGGTGTTCCCTATGGATAAGTCATTAAGGTAATGGTAGTGAAAGTGTAAATGGGGTGACCTAAGACAAAAGGAATTTAAAAATGAATTATCCTTATTTATAATTTGCATTTCCCTTATAGATCAAAGTTCTTCAAAAAATTCTGACACTATTGTGCTATAAACACAGGGTGTTACAGAAATTCAGGTTATAATAGCGGGAAAATTTCATAATGAAATAACAATTTACCTAAAATGTTTTATTCTGTGTCTTTGGCCAGATGAAGTGGAGGGAAAATATTCAAACACAACAAATTATTTCTTTGACCCTTAACCAAAGTGAACAATTTATTTACTGAACATTTCAGCCAACTAGATGTTTTGATGTTATGTCAGTGCACATAGACTAATGCTCCTCCGTAAGGGCAATGCCTTTCATGATTGTGGACTCTCAATGCTTATTTGCTTTTAACAATCCCATTCCCTGGAAATAGTAAACAGGGAATGTATGATTATGAATTTAAAGTGAGTTTTTTTAAAAAAATCTTAGCAATGTCAAATTTCAAAAGTCATCTGACCATATATTTCTAAAAATAATTTGTCCAGTCTAAGTTTTATGAAAAAATGTAGGTGATTATAAATTAGATGTATTAGACAAATTGACTTTCCTTGTCACTTGGTTAACATTTAATTCTGCAAACTTGAAATTCAGAGCAATAAAAATCCAAGAAGCGCCCGGTCGACGTGGCTTAGCTGTTGAGCATCGATCCATGATCCAGGAGGGCAAGGTTCAATTCCCGGTCAGGGCACATGCCTGCGTTGTGGGCTTGATCCCCAGTAGGGGGCGTGCAGGAGGCAGCTCATCAATGACTCTCTCACCATTGATGTTTCTATCTCTCTCTCCCTCTACCTTCCTCTCTCTGAAATCAATAAAGATATATATTTTTTAAAAATTCAAGAAACCATATATAGCATCAAAATGTTAATAACTATTAATAGACCAATATTAAGAAAACAAAGTAAGTTACTTGTACATAAGTTTTGCCTTCAATTACACATAAAACTTTGGTTAAGGTATTACAAAGGACACTTCTTCTGTATTGATTTATCTATTTTCTATAGGGATAATTTTTATTAACCTATGGTCATCAACTCTGCTGGTCTGCTAGGGGTGGATGAGTTTCCAGGGATATCATATTTCCAGTGCTAAAACCGGGACCATCCCAGGCAAACCTCATGCCAAAACCTGCCCAGTTCCCACGGTTAGGCACTAGTTTATGATTTATATATATATATGATTGAAATATATATGTACCCACTTAATCACCCTCAGAGAATAAAATTCTCGTGGCATAGGGACCAAAATCTGAATGTAGTTATAAGTCCCCCATCATTATTTACCAAAGTTTCTGTATAACTGACTTAATCCTTATTGTAACAAGCAGGGTTCAATTGGTGAGTCAAATTGGTACAGCCAGAGCTTTGATGCCATACAGGACACAATTTGAAACCTGACTCCACCACTTGGGAGCCAGGTGGCATTGAACAAAATAATTTAACTCCATAAGCTTTACTTTCTTCATCGGTAAAGTGGGATGTTATTACCTTATCTCATAAGATTGATGCTGTAAAATCAAGGTGGTACTTAGTATAGTTTCAAAAACAGTTCAATTTTCATTGGAGGTATCAAAATGTAAGAGGAAGTATGTGTGGTTTCTCTCTTCTCAACAATTCAGCAAGTATTTCACAATGTTTAATCCCCAATGGTTGTGATGGTGTATGTAATTATAATTAGGGTACTCCAGAGAAACACAACCAATAGCATATATACATGGAGAGAGAGAGAGATTGATTTTAAGGAATTGGCTTGTGTAGAGGTTAGCAAGTTTGAAATCTGCAGGAGAGGGTAGAAGCTTCAACACCCAGGGAAGAGTTGAAGTTTGAATTTGAAGTCAATCTGTGGCAGAATCCCTACTTCTTCACAGGACTTAAGTCCTTATCTATTAAGACCTTCAAATGATTCAGTGGGGCCCACCTCCATTATGGAGAGTAATCTGCTTTACTCAGATTCTACTGATTACTTAATCACATTTAAAAAAATATCTTCATAGATATTTTGGCTACAACGTTTGACCAAATATTTAGATTCAGTGGCCTAGCCAAGTAGACACATAAAATTAACCATCATCGCATGGAAACAAGGTACTCCATATTCCCTAGGCTAAATCTAGGGTGGTAATAGATGTTTTCCATTTTCTTTTCTTTTTTAAAAACAGATCTTTTTATTGATTTCAGAGAGAGGAGAAGAGAGGAGAGGGAGAGAGAGATAGAAACATCAATGATGAGAGAGTCATTGATCGAGCCCACAACCCGGGCATGTGCCCTGACCGGGAATCGAACCCTGATCGCCTGGATCCTAGGTCGACACTCAACCGCTGAGCCACGCCCGGCCTGGATGTTTTCCATTTTCTTGAATTAGGTTTTAGAGATATTATCATTCTCTAACTATATACAAAGGATCTGGTTTTAATGAAAAACTGAGGCAATCAAGTATCTAAAATACTGGGGAAGCTCCACAGTATAAAGTGTAGCTCTAGGCAGCTCAGGAACTAAGGCTGGCTCTTCTAGGGGAAACAATTTAAACAATTTTTAGAAAAGTAGTGGCTGTAATTGATGAGTATCTTCGCACAACTAGGATCCCTTCAAGAGATCTGGTAACCAACTAGAATCAGAAATGTAGAAAACTGGGTTTTTATTCAAAGAGAATGTTAAAATGAACAATCAGTTACGTGGTTATTAAAACCGCAATGTTCCATCCAGAATATAGTACAATGCAGCTAGTTTGACAAGAGCCAATATAAGTGATAACGATAAGGACTAGACAGTTCCAGAGTAGACCTCAAATCTGTTGCATCTTTTATAGCCAACCCTAGACCTCATCAGCTCAGCCAACAGACAAGGCTACCAAATCAGGGAAGAAAAACTCAGGTGAGAAAATGGGATATTAGGAGAGTCAAGGTATCATGTGGAAAAACAGGTACAGAGTTTTGGAGGTAACAGGCTGAAAAGAGCCAGAGAAAAAATAATATAATGGTTCAAAATGGATAAAAACAGTATCTTTAAATTATTTGCAATATTTTTGGCAATGTTGTGCACATTTAACAAAGTGTGCTTGTTATAACCGAGCTTTCATCTTTCTCTTGAACCATCATCATTCATAAGAAAGATAATGTGATTTAGATCAAATTATTCCAATTGTGCAAGATGTTAAATGTCATTTCAGGTAATGAGATAAATGAAGGAAATTTGCAGTAAGTGGAACAGCCTTCAGGGACTTATTACACTCCAGAGAATTTTAATCGGCTTTCATGGTAAAGGTTAACAAACACTCAGGTAGTTCCTACTTGTACTTGTTACTTAAAAAGCATTCTTCCTGCAAAGAGTCCAGGGTGGTGATATATTTGCTCCATTTCAGAGGATACAGGGTGCCCTTTGTGGGAATGATTATTTCATCAATATCATCAAGAGCAAACATTTACTGAGCACTTTGTAGTGGTAGGGCAGTGGGTTAGTGCTTGGAACACAGAAAGGCATTAGACACAATCCTTTTCACACAAGAGGAAGTCTATTTACAACAGAGCCTTAGGATATATTTTCTCTACAATATAGATTTCTGATAAAATGTGGACCATTTCTATTTGACTAACAAGTCTTTGGGCCAGAAAAGACCCTACACTATCCTGAAAAGCCAAGATAATTTAAAAGCTAGTTATTCAACATTTCTTGCTATCCCACGGTATTTCAGCAGCTACAATTCTGGATCTACATCTACTTGAGGGAAACAATGGGGTTTGTGCTCTGTAGTGTTTTACAGCAACACTCTGACACCAAAGGGATGTTTGTTGGTTGGTTGGTTTTCCCCTACAGCAATGAATTCTCCACTCTCTGAACACCAACTGGGCGTGCTATGATTCAGTTCAATTACGATACTAATTATCTGGAGTTAGCACAGACTCACAGGTTGTGGGCTCAGTCTGTCCCACAAATTCAGATGCAAGTTGCAAGTCCCAGGTTGCCACCTGTACGTCTGACTTACTAGCTTTAAATTCAGAGGTTTCCCATGACCCTCTCCTCAGGCTTAATAATGTGGTGGAGTGGCTCACAGAGTTTTACCTACTTTACCAGTTTATAATTAAGGATATTATAAAGAATACAAATGAACAGCCAAATTAAGAAGTCTAGAAGGTTCCTGATTGCAGAAGCTTTTGTCACCTTGGAGTTGGGGTGTGCCACCCTCCAGGTACATCTAAATCTGACCATTTAGGGGTTTTGATGGCGGTTCCATTACGTAGGTATGATTGATAAATCAATGACCATTGGTATTTGAACTCAATTTGACTTTAGCCTTTTCCCTTCCCCGGAATTCCAGGGCTGAGGGGTAAATTGGAAAGTTTCAAACCTCTAATCATAAGGTTGGCCCTGCAGGGCCACAAGAGGCTCTTTATTAGCATAAACTCAGGTATGTTTGAAAGTGGCTTGCTATAAATAACAAAAGACACTCTGATCACTTCTATCATCAGGTACAGTCATTATGAAAAGAGAATGGAGGTTCCTCAAAAAATTTTAAAAAGTAGATGAGATTGAATAGCCTAGTTAATAATGCAAGATGCAGAACTATGTAAAATATGATATGATTATATTTGTAGAATTCATATAAATATATTCATAGATACATATATATGATGGAATATACTTTTCCTTAAAGAAATGATAACAAATGCTTAATCAAAGTGGATTCTAAGGGAAGTGCTAGTGGATAGGCACTACAGTAATAAGTTTTCACTTTAAAATTTTTCTGCATTTTATAAGTTTAAATATCTGTCTTTTATGTCAAAAGGGGGCAAATTTTTTACTGTATAATTTGTACTTCTATTTTGCATTTTTCAATTAAAATTATTGGGATAACATTGGTTAATAACATTTATATAAATTTCAGGTGTACTTTATAATATACCTCTACACTCCATTGTGTGTTCACCACCCTGAACTCAGGCTCCTTCTGTCACCACGATTGGATCCCCTTTATTTTATCTTTATTCTGTCGCCCACCCCTCTTGCATCCCGCTAACCACCATTCTACTGTGGGTATCTATGAGTTTGTTTTCTCATTTGATTTGCTTGTTGCTTTTTGTTTTATATCCTATATGTGAGTAAAAGCATCCAGTTGTCCAATAGCCAATACATGGAAACAACCTAAGTGTCCTTCCATGGATGATGGCACTTCCTTTTAAAAGAGCCTCATACTGGCAGTCGATCAATGACTCTCTCATCATTGATGTTTCTATCTCTCTCTCTCCCTCTCCTTTCCTCTCTCTGAAATCAATAAAGATATATTTTTAAAAAATAATAAAATAAAAAAAAATAAAAGAGCCTCAGGCTATAAACAGAGTTTTATTGCAATTGCCTTTTTATCAACCATGTCACATAGTTGAATCAGAGTGAGTCAGACTGTTCTGGCCTTTTCTGCCCAGTTCTCCATAAGTATTTGCTGGCTGCAATGAACTGATCAGCAAAAAATCAGAGAGGTAATACGAAAGGTAACCACTGTAAAAGATTTTCAGATACACTTTTCTTTCATTCAGAATCCTATTTATTCACACCCCTAGATGAAAATTTCCAAGAAAGTATAGGAGATTTTTGTGCCTGGTGAGGACCTGAGGAACAAGCACTAGTCAGTACAGGTTAGGAAGCTCCTGCAGCAGTGTAGGCAAGAGATGTGCCCTGGCTCAGTTGGTTGAATGTCATCCCCTGCACCAAAAGGTCTCTGGTTCAATTCCTGGTCAGGGCACATAATCAGGTTGTGATGCATATGGAAGGCAACTGATCAATGTTTCTCTCTCACTTTGATGTCTCTCTCTCTCTCTCCCCCCCTTCCTCTCTCTCTAAAACCAATTAAAACATTTTTGAAAGGAAAAAATGTGAAGTATAATAAGAAAAAATAAATCAATAATGCCAACCACAACATAAAATTAGTAGAAAGGAATATTAAAAGACTTAACAAGTTGTTCTACCATTGTAGGGAAATTCCAGTTATGATATATGAACAGATGGAAAATATCAGCAGAAAGTAAAATCATAAAAATGAACCTAATGGAAATTATAGAACTGAATAACTGAAATGAAAAGTGTACTGGATGGGCTCAGCAGCAGATTGTGGAGAGCAAAATAAAGAGTCAATAAGCTTGAATATATATTAATAGAAATTACCTAACCTGAAGAGCAGAGAGGGAAATTGAACAAAGCCTCTGTGACTTATGGGAGAATATTAAGAAATCTATGTGTTTGTGTAGACCCAGAAGGAGAAGAGAAAGAGAAAATGACAGATAAAATATTTGAAAAAAATATAAAAAAACTTTTCCAAAAAGAAAACTTAATTATTATAGAAAACTTAAATATCAACTTAGAGATTTTGAAATCTCAATGCATATAGATACAAAGAAAGAATAGTACTCAAAGTATGTAAAAAGACACAGAGATCTTAAAGTTATCCATAAAACATGACTCATTATATACTGGAGAAAAAATAATAAAAAGAGTTGATTTCCCAGTAGATACAGTGGAGGTCAATGAAAATATAATGACAGCTATGACATCTTTCAAGTCCTGGAAAAACAAGCTGTGAAATAGAGTCCTATATCCAGTGATATCATCTTTCAGAAATAAAGGAATAAAGATATTTTCAGATAAAAGAAAACTGATTTTGTCACAAGGAGGCATAAGCTACGAAAAATGCTAAAGGAAGTTCTATATGCTAGAACAAAACGATACCATATGGAAATGTGAATCTACAGGAACAAAATAAGGAACACTAAAATTATAAATATGAAGATAAGTATAGGTATCTGCAAGAAGAAAACATGGAGGAAACTCAAATGTATATTACTAACTGAAAGAAGCTAGTTTAAGAAGGTTCCATACTATATGCTTCCATCCATATGACATTCTAGAAAACACAAAACTGTGGACATAGTAAAACCATCAGTGACTGGCAACAGTTAGTAGAGTGGGCATGAATAATAGGTAAAGAGCAGAGGAATTTTAAGGCATTGAAACTATTCTATATGATACTGCAATGGTGGATACATATAATTATACATTTATCAAAACCTGTAGAATGTATAACACCAAGAGTGAACCTTAATGTAAAGTATGGACTTTGGGTGATTAATGAAGTGTCAATATAAGTCCATTAATTGTAATAAATGTGCCATTTGACATAGGATGTTAATAACAGGAAATGCTGTGCCGAGTGGGATTAGAGGGTATATGGAAACCCTGTACTTTCTGCTCAATTCTGGTAAGAATCTAAAACTACTGTAAAAAAATATCTGTTAAAAGAAATCTGAATCTAAGAGAAATTAAAATATATGTCCACACAAAAAATGCACATAATTTTTTAAGTTTTGCAATAGTGTATATTGAACTTTTAAAATTACAGTTGGCATACAATATTAGTTTCAGCTGTACAACATAGTGATTCAACATTTATATATCTTATGTTGTGCTCACCACATTAAGTCTAGTAACCAACCATCTGTCACCATGCAAACTTATCACACTATTATTGACTATTTTGCTTTACCTTTTCCACCCATCTGTAAACCCCTGTTCACTCTGACAACCATCAGTTTGTTCTTTATGTCTATGAGTCTGTATTTTGTTTTTTACTTGTTTTGTACATTTGTTTGTTTTGATTTTTTTAAATTCCACATATAAGTAAAATCATGCAGTATTTGTCTGTCTGACTTATTTCACTTAGCATAATATCCTCCAGGTCTATCCATGTTCTCACTAATGACAAGATTTCATTCTTTGTTATCGTTGAATAATATTACATTGTGTGTGTGTGTGTGTGTGTGTGTGTGTGTGTGTGTGTGTAGTTTTGCATATATATTCCACATCTTTTTTATTTATTCATCTGTCAATGAACACCTAGGTTGCTTTCATATATTGATTATTGTGAATAATGCTGAACTGAACATAGGGGTACATATATATTTTGTAATTATTGTTTTCATTTTTTCTTTTTTTAAAAATCTTTATTGATTTCAGAGAGAGGAAGGGAGAGGAAAAGAGAGAGATAGAAACATCAATTAATGAGAGAGAGAGTCATCAATGATCGGCTGCCTCCTGCATGCCCCCGACTAGAGATTGAGCCTGCAACCCAGGCATATGCCCTGACCGGGAATAGAACCCCAATCTCCTGGATCCTAGCTCCACGCTCAGCCACCGAGTCATGCCCAGCTGGGCAGTGTTTTCATTATCTTTGGATAAATATCCAGGAATGTAAAGTCTGGGTCTTATGGCAGCTATATTTTTAATTTTTTGAGGTATCTCCATACTGTCCTTCATGGTGGCTAAACCAATTTGCAATCCCACCAACAATACAAAGGGTTTTCTAGTCTCCACATCCTCGCCAACACTCGTTAATTGTTGACTTTTAAAAAAAAAAATTTTTTAATGTGTGTTTATTGATTTCAGAGAGAGGAAAGGAGAGGGAGAGAGAAAGAGGTAGAAACATCAATGATGAGAGAGTCATTGATTGGCTGCCCCCCGCACACCCCCGACCGGGAATCAAACCCTGATCGCCTGGATCCCAGGTGAACACTCAACCACTGAGCCACGCCCAGCCGGGCTGTTGACTTTTTGATAATTATCATTCTGACTTTTATGAAGTGCTATTTCATTGTGGTTCTGATTTGCATTTCCTTGATTGTTAGTGATGTTAAGCATCTTTTCATGTGTCTGTCAATCATCTGTATGTTCTTTTTGGAGAAAAGTGTCTTCATATCCTCTGCCCATTTTTGATTGGATAATTTATTTTTTTGTTACTGAGTTTTGTGAGCTCCTTATATATTTTGGATACAACCCCTTATTGGATATATCATTTGTGGACATATTCAGTGGGTTGTTTTTTGTTTTGTTGATGGTTTCCTTCAGTGTGCAGAAGTTTCCTAGTTTGATGAAGTCCCATTTGTTTTTGTTTTTGCTTTTGTACATAAATGTTGATAGCAGCATTATTCATAATTGTCAAAAAAGTGGAAGCAATTCAAATGACCATCAATGAGCAAATGGATTTTAAAAATGTGAAACCCATGCAATGGAATATTATTTCATCACATAAAGGGATGAAACACTGATATATGCTACAACATGAATAAACTTCAAAATCATTATTTTAGATGAAATAAGCCAATCACAAAATACCTCATACTATATAATTTCATTCATATGAAAGTCCAGAATAGAGAAACTTAGAGACAGGAAGTAAATTGGTGGTATTTAAGGTTGGGAGCAGGGGATAAGGGGAAAGGGGACTTATCTAAAGGTTTTAGGGTTTCTTTTTGAAGTGATAAAAACTGTTCTAAAATGGACTGTATGGCCGTGGATGTACCTATTTGAGAATATACAAAAAGCACTGGATTTTATATTTAAATGGAGATATGTGAATTATATCTTAATAAAATTGTTATAAATAAAATGAGGTACATTTACACACACATTGGAATGGCTAAAATATATTTTAAAAGAAAAAAGTTTTGACATTACTGAGTGCTGGCAAGGGTGTAAAGCAATCGGGACTTTTATCCACTGCTGTGGAAAATGCAAAATATTACAGCCACATTGGGAGTTTGGCAATCTCCTACAAATTTTAATGTTTATTTATCATGTGAATAAGCAATCCCATTCATAATCATTTTGTCAAGAGAAATGAAATTATAAATCCACAGAAATCTGTAGAGGAATGTTTACGGTCACCTTATTTATAATGCAAACATCAAGACATTAGCTAAATGTCATTATCTTCTTAATGGATAAACAAATTGTGGTACATCTGTTTAATCAAAAAACAATCAGGCCCGGACTGGTGTGGCTCAGCTGGTTGGAGTGGCATAAGGTACACTGGAAGGTCAGGGTACATACCTGGGTTGCAGGTTCAATCTTCGTTGGGGTGTGAATGAAAGGCAACCGTTTGATGTTTCTCTCTCTCCATCTCCCTTTTTCCTCCCTCTCTACAACCAACAACAATAAAACAATCAGAACAGCAAGAATCTCAAATGCTATATATGCTAAGTGAAAGATGCAAAACTGAAAAATTATATACTATATGGTCCCATTTATAAGTCATTCTGGAAAGGGCAAAATTATCAGGAAAGGATATAGATCAATGGTTGCCAGATGTTGGGAGGGAGGAAGATGAGTGACTTTAAAAAAGTATAGGGAAATTTTTGGTGTGATGGCCAAGTTCTATACTTTCATTTGGTGGAGATTATATAAATATGTGTTTGATAAAAATCATAGAACTGTACCACTAAACAGGATGAATTTGAAAATATGTAAGTTATACCTCAATAAACCTTACTTTTAAAAAAAATTAATATAAACTTTTTTATTGTGCCAAGACCAGATTTAGTTCATGTATGCCAGGGAAATTCAACATGAAGTTTCAGTATGAGGTAATCTATTAATGTAATTCATCACATATGATTTTGATAGAAGCCTAAAAGGCAGTTTGTAAAACTGAAAATTTAATATCTATTTAAAAAGCATTTAAAGGAGAAATTGAAAATAATTTCTAAAAATCATTGACAGATTTCAAAATTAAAAATATTTAGTATTAAACTCAACAGAACCTATGTAGACACAACTACAAAATTTTGAGTTGTATAAAAATGAGACAGAATTAATGGTAAGAGATAATTTCCCTGAAGGAGATGGCATTATAATGCACCCCTGGAACTTTTTCTCAAATTAACATATTAATGTAAATACAACAGACAAAGTTTGTAAGCTTTTAAAAATAATTATAAATGTTCCCATGGGGAAATACATGTGTAAGACTTGTCAAGGATTTAAAAAATTAATTAGTAGATCCTTGAGCTATGAAACATTAAATGTATGTAAAAGCCATAATTAAGCAATTGATTAGTGGCATGAGACTACAGGAGGAAAACTTCATAAAATAAAAATAAAAATCTATACACTTATCAGAGTTAGTTTATCAATAGTGTCATTTTAAGTCAGTACAGAAAATATTTGTCTACATATTTCTAAAAATACAGTTATGCTTTGGATTTTATACCAATTCATAAGTATTAATTTTAGATACATATAAAAGTATAAATGAAAGAGACAGCCATAAAATATTAAAAGCTAAGCTAACATTAAAAATTGTATATTAAAAATCAAAAAATCAATTTTAAAGTAAAATAAGAAGCTTGGAGAGATATTTACTCTGTATATGGTAGACTAAAAGTTACTATCCATAAAACTAAATAAATATTAAACATATTAAAAATTGGAACACTCCTCATCTCATCCAATACCTAAGATCCTTCAAAAAAAATTATGGATATACAGGCAATTTCAGGGAAAAATTTTTTAAAGGAAGGAAAGGTAAAATAAAAAGACAAATAGCCAATAAACATAAAAAAATTTTCAACCAAAGAAATGCAAAAAAAAATTTTAATTTCATTGAAATTATTGTCTATTCTTTAAATTGGGAAAGTTAAAATTAAAAAAAATAATAATGCATTTGTTCAAAATTATTTAAAAATTTGGTAACATGGATCATTAAGCCTGAAAAATTAGTATTTCCATTATTTGTTATTCTATCACTAAAATTTAATGCTAAGTATCATAAATGTATGCATATTCACTGAAATATTATTTGTGGCATAAAATATATTATAATTAAAATTTTCTGCCCTCGGTAACATTTGATGATGTCAGAAATTCTCAAGTTATTCTATTGAGAAAATCAAGTTATAAAACTCATGTGGAATTGATGTTAAACTAATTTTGAAAATTTCAGCTATAAAGCTATTCTCTTTCTACATGCACATTAACAGAAAATCCCACTTAATATTAACAGTGGTTATGTCTCTGTGGCAGGATTAAGGGTGTTTGAGCATTTTAGAAAAAGTACGATATAGCCTGACCTTTGTGGCTCTGCGGTTGAGCATTGACCTAGGATCCAGGAGGTCACGGTTTGATTCCTGGTCAGGGCACATGCCTAGGTTGTGGGCTCGATCCCCAGGAGGGGGCGTGCAGGAGGCAGCTGATCAATGACTCTCTCATCATTGAGAGAGTTTCTATCTCTCTCTCCCTCTCCCTCCCTCTCTCTGAAATCAATAAAAATATATTTTTTAAAAAAGAAAAAGTACAATGTAATTGGAAGTAAATAAGATATAAATAAAAGAATTTAAAAGCATTTGGGGGAGCTTAAACTAAAAATAGTAAGCAGTGGACTTTGCCACACAATTTGTTAATTACATAAGGTCTTAGCATCTTAAGAACAGAAGGTGAGAAGTCAGTGATTAGAGTTTGCCGTTTGACATAATGGTAATGGTAAAAAAGGTCAAAAGTCTGGCCAATTTTTGAAACTATGCAAGGATATTAATTAAAAGGTTGACTTTGTTTCTACAGGCTAGGTAGGGAAGTCAATGAGGTCAGAAACTGTTCTGATATGGAAAATACCATGAGATCAAGGGATAAAAAATCATAATGAGGGTATAAGCAGGAGTGGGACTGGGGGATGAAATGAGTAAGATGCTAATATTACTACTACTAACAACAATAATAATATAACTTTAAGGGTGACAGAGGGTGGCTTTTTTTTTGCTTTAAATTATATTTTGAAATAATTTCAACTTTCACAACCATCACAAAAATTGTGTGCCCTTTATCCAGATTTTGCAAATGTTAACATCTTACATAATCAAAATACAATTTTCAAAGTCCCCAAATTAGCACTAATACAATTCTACTACCTAATCTGAAGATATTATTCAAATATCACCAATTTCCTCCTAATGGCTCCTTCCTCTGCTACAATCCATTCCAGAATCATGTGTTTCAGTAATTGCCAGTTACCTAGTCTTATGAGTAAATTAATTGAAATGGTAACAATGTACAAGTGCCAGGGGGTGACTAAAGTGGAAAAGGAGTGAAATCACATTGGAGATGAGCACAGAAGTTCAGGATACCACTTATTCATTTATTCATTAAATAAGTTCTTTTTAGCCCTTAAATATGTGCCAAGCATATAATTATGTACTGGATATTGGCAGTGATGAAGGAAATATATTATAGTCCCTGCCCTCAAGATTCTCTGAATCTCACTCAGATTTAAGTCTGTTTTATGATTCTGACCACAGGAAACCTCAACGAGTTTAAGATTTTTATAATGTACCTTGAAGTTTCTCCAATTATTATCAACCCTGACAAGAACTGTCTTGCCAAGTTGTATGTTTACACTTCCCTTAGCACACTGATGGAATTTAATGTTAGTATATGAAAATGAGCAGCATCAGTCCCTAAAGATCAAGATCACACATTCACCACCACCCTGAAATATAGAGTAGAAATCTGAATCAATTTCATTTTTTGTATGAAATTTCATACAGAGACAATTGAATGCTGTATATCAGCATGGGCTGTC